>NC_081575.1:53360717-53375920 GCF_022355385.1 Mustela nigripes | reverse complement strand
TTATATCATGTATCATATAATATATAATAATTATATATAAATAATAAGTATAATATTATCTAAAATAAAAAATTGTTATAGATATTACATATTATATATAATATTTATAATATATTACAAATGCATTATTTTAGTAAGTGTTACTAAGTAATATATTGTAAAATATTTTGTTATATATTATATATGGTATATATATATTATATATGGTATATACAGATATATAAACATCTGAATCTTTTGTGCAATTAGCAGTTGAGCCTTTGCAGTATTTGAAGCTGTTGGTCAGGAGTAGGATATTATAGTATCTCTCTAACTTTCATCTTGTTATTGTGATCCTTGCTATTTATAAAACCTTTTTTTCACAGTCTTAGTCTTGTTAAGAGGGAAGCCAATATTTTCACAAATAGAAATAAACTTCAAGTATCCATTATGATTCAGGATATGGATATAAACCACAAAGACCTACTTCTTCTGATGTTTGGAACTGAGCGTAAACTAGTTTGCCTAGTAATATTACATATGTCTTCATTTTCTTCTTCAGATTTCCATCTTCCTTCACATATGTCAGTAATATTTCTATGCTAGTCCAGTGACATGTGTTGTTTGGTTTCCTTGAAGCAGACATGACAATGTTTCAAAGGCTTGCAGTTTCTACTGACACATCATGAAGATAAAGCTTTTCTCAGATTAGTGATCCTGCTTGAAACCCTCACCAATTTTGCCCATTCCGTAAAGCATCTTTGTCCTTTCAACCAATCATAAAATAAAAAAAAAAAAAAAAGAAAGAAAGAAAATTTAATCTTGGGCAGAGTCTTTTCACATAATCAAGACTTGGGCACTTATTTCTATTTTATTTAAAACCAGATATAAATATTTGGTCTTTATGTTTAAAGTTAAATGAGAATTCACTATATTTCCTCTTGATCAAGAGTTTGGACTTATGCATCTAAGGTCAGAGTGAGATTTGTTTTGAAGTCTAGGATTAGAAAATCCAAATTGTGAAAATTTCATTTACAATTAGATTTAGTAATTGTGAATTAAAGTTCCAAGAATGAGGCATCCAATAATATATCCTGAGGGCAAAAAGAAAACAAACTATTATTCTGAAGGAGCTCTTATTTCTTTATCTTATGTAATCATAGTTCAAAGTGGTGTGAAGTAAGTTATCAGGACCAATGAATAAAGATTCACTAATGTTATTGCAGGCAGAACATGCAAACTGTTATATAACAATATGTTCATCTTAGAAAGCAGAGTTACTTCTAAGAGGATGAAAGGAGTTTGAATATAGTGATTTCCTAATTTTTCAATTATGAGATGAAATTTTAACTAGAAGTTTATCTTTTCAAAGCTAAAATAACTCAATTATATATTCTTTGATTTATATAATGTTTATATTATACCATTTTTGGTTTGCCCTAAAGAGCAAAAGAGATGACAAATCAAATGCTAATGACTATTAAGTTTCTGAAAACTGAGGGTTATTATCAAAATGCAACTTCAGTAGGGAGAAATGAAAACAACAAATCTCATATTTTTCATAAATGGATCTTTATTAATGCTCAGTTCTTATTAAAATAAGAGTTTAGTGCTAATAGGATTAACTGACATTTGTTAAATATATTTTTTAATTTTTAAATTTCAATTTGACTCCAGTATAGTTAATATACAGTGTTATATTAGTTCCAGGTGTACAATATAGTGATTCAACAATTCAATATATCACTTAGTGCTCATCATGATAAGTGTCTTCATTAATCCCCACCACCTACTTTACCCATACCTCCACCCACATCCCCTCTGGTAACCATGAGGTTGTTCTCTATAGTTGAGTCTGTTTCTTGGTTTCTCTCTCTCTCACTCTATTTCTCTTGCTCATTTTTTTTTGTTTCTTAAACTGCACACATGACTGAAATCATAAGGTATTTGTTTTTCTTTGACATATCTCTCAGCATTATACTCTCTGGTTGCATCCATGCTGTTGCATATGGCACAATTTCATCTTTTTATGGCTGAATAGTATTCCATTCTCTCTCTATATACCACTTCTTCTTTATCCATTCATCTCTCCAGGGACACTTGGGCTGCTTCCATAATTTGGCTATTGTAAGTAGTGCTGCTATAAGCATTGGGTTCATGTATGACTATAAATTGTGGGCTGTTTTGTTTGTTTGTTTGTTTGTTTGCTTGCATTTTGGAGATAAATACCCAGTAGTGCGATTGATGGATTGTAGGGTAGATCTTATTTTTAACTCTTTGAGGGAACTCCATACTGTTTTCCAGAGTGGCTCCACCAGTTTGCATTCCCACCAACATTGCAAGGGAATTCCTTTTTATCTACATCTTTGCCAACACTTGTTTCTCGTGCTCTTCATTTTAGACATATTGATAAGTGTGAAGTGATATCTCATTGTAGTTTCGATTTGCATTTCCTCCATGATGAGTGATGTCGAACATCTTTTCATGTGTCTGTTGGCCATCTGTGTGCCTTCTTTGGAGATATGTCTGTTTTTATATTTTGCCAATTTTTTATTTGTATTATTTGCTTTTGGTGTTGAGTTTTTATAAATTCTTTGTATATTCTGGATACTAATACTTTAGTGGACATATCATTTACAAAATATCTTCTCCCACTGTGTAGGCTGCCTTTTAGTTTTGTTGATTGTTTACTCTGCTGTGAGGAAAATTTTTACTTTGATGTAGTCCCAATAGTTAATTTGTTGTTCTTCTTTCTCCTTGCCTCAGGAAATATATCTAGAAAAATAATGCTACAGCTGATGTCAGAGACAATACTGCCTATGCTTTCTTTAAGGATTTTTATGTTTTCAGTGTTCACATTTAGGTCTATAATCAATTTTGGATTTATTTTTGTGTATGGTGTAAGAAAATTGTCCAGTTTCATTCTTTTGCATGTAGCTGACCAGTATTCCTAACACCATTTGTTAAAGAGATTGTGTTTTTTCCTTTGGGTATTATTTCCCTCTTTGTCAGTGATGAATTGAACATACAATTGTGGGTTACTTCTGGGTTTTCTATTTTGTTTTTTGATGTATGTGTCTATTTTTGTGCAAGTACCACAGTTTTGATTACTACAGCTTTGAAGGATAACTTGGTCTGTAATTGTGATACCTACAGCTTTGTTTTTCCATTTAAGATAGCTTTAGCTATTTGGACTCTTTCATGGTTCCAAAGACATTTTAGGATTGTTTGTTCTAGCTCTGTGAAAAAATGCTATTGGTATTTTGATAGGGGTTGCATTATTTATTTTTTCTCGTTTTATTTAAATTCCAGATAGTTCACCTACTGTGTAATATTAGTTTCAGATATAGAATTTAGTGATTGTACACAAACATAGAAAACCTGGTGCTCATCACAAGTGAACTCCTTAATCCCAATCAACTATTTAACCTATTTCCCCAATCTCTTCCCCTCTGGTAACCATCAGTTTGTTCTCTGTAGTTAAGGGTCTGTTTCTTGGTTATCCTTTTTTTTTTTTTTACTGTATGTTACTTTGTCTTGTTTCTTAAATTCTGCATACGGACTGCATTGAATTTTTAGATTGCTGTGAATAGTATAGGCATTTTACCAATATTTGTTTTTCCAATCCATGATCATAGAATGCCTTTCAATTCCTTTGTGCTGTCTTAAATTCCTTTGATTGGTATTTTATAGTTTTCAGAGCACAGGTCATTCACCTCTTTGGTTAGTTTTATTCCTAGGTATCTTATTTTTGGTGCAAATGTAAATGGGAATATTTTCTTAACTTTTCTCTGCTTCATTATTTGTGTATAGAAATAAAACAGATTTCTGGACATTGATTTTGTATCCTGTGACTATACCAAATTCATTCATTACTTATAGTACTTTTCCTGTGGTCTTGGGTTTTCTATATATAGTGTCATGTCATTGGCAAATAATGAAACTTCCAATCCATCTTTACCAATTTTGATGCATTTTACTTCTTTTAGTTGTCTGATAAATATGGCTAGGACTTCCAGTAATATGTTGAACAAAAATGGTATGAATGCACTTTCTTGTCTTGTTTCTGACCTTAGGGGGAAAGCTGTCAGTTTTTCCCCATTAAGTACGATATTGGCTGTGGGCTTTTCATATATGGCCTTTATTACATTGAAGTATATTTCCTCTAAAACTACTTTGTTGAAGATGTTTATCATGAATTGGTGTTGTAATTTTCTGAATGTTTTGCTGTCTCTATTGAAATGATCATATGGTTCTTATCCTTTCTCTTATTGACATGATGTATTACATTGATTAATTTGCAAATATTGAATCACTCTTGCATCCTGGGAATAAATCTAATTGACTGTGGTGAATCATTGTTTAATATATTGTTGGATTTGTTTTACTAATATTTTGTTGAGAACTTTTACATTTTTCTTTATCAGATATATTAACTTGTACTTCTCTTTTTGAGTGGTTCCTTTATCTGGTTGTGTGTGTGTGTGTGTGTGTGTGTGTGTGTGTGTGTGTGTCAGGGTGATACTGGTTTCATAAAATGAATTTGGAAGTTTTTTTTTTTTAGAATAGTTTGAGAAGAATAGGTATTTGTTTGTTTATTTATTTATTTTGTTACATTAACCCATTTGTTAGAGGTTAACAATGTTTCAAATGATGGAGCTTCTACTGGTCTTTCAACTCAGTCTCTTCAACAAATTGTATTGGAAAAACTGGACAATAAAATGCAGAAGGATGTCATTGGACCCTTCCTTATGCCATACATGGAAATAATTTCAAAATGGATGAAAGACCTTAATGTGAGACAGGAAATCATCAAAATCTTAGAGAAGACAGGCAGCAACCTCTTTGATCTTGGCCATAGCATCTTCCTACTAGACATGTCACCAGAGGCAATGGAAACAAAAGCAAAAATGAACTATTTAGACTTCATCAAGTTTAAGAGCTTCTGCACAGGGAAGGAAAAAATCAAGAAAACTAAAAGGCAGCCTACACAATGGGAGAAGACATTTGCAAAAGAGATATCTGATAGAAAGTTAGTATCCAAAATATGTAAAAGGTTATCAAACTCAACATCCAAAAAACTAAATAATATATTAAGAAATGGGCAGAAGGCATGAATAGACACTTTTCAGAAGACACCCAGGTGTACAAATGACACATGAAAATATGCTCAACATAACTCATCATCAGGGAAATTCAAATCAAAACCACAATGAGATATTACCTCACACCTATCATAATAGCTAAAGAAATAAGACAAGAATCAACAGTGGTTGTCAGGGATGTGGAGAAAGGGTAACCCTTTTGCACTGTTGGTGGGAATGCAAATTGCTGTAGCCACTCTGGAGAACAGTATGGATGTTCCTTAAAAATTTAAAAATAGAATGAACTACTTCATAATCCAGCAATTGCACTACTAGGTATTTAACCAAAGGACACAAAAATATATATTTGAGAAATACATGCACCTTGATTTTTATACCAGCATTATCAACAGTAGCCAAACTATGGAGAGAGCCCAAATGTCCACAGGCTGATGAACAGATAAAGAAGATCTGGTATGTATATACACTATGGAATATTACTTGGCCATAAAAATATGAAATCTTGGGAGGCCTTGATTGGCTCAGGTCATGATCTTGGGATCCTAGGATTGAGCCCTGTGCTTAGCAGGGAATCTGCTTCTCACTCTCTTGCTTGTGTTCTCTCTTTCTCTCTCAAATTAATAAATAAAACCAAAAAGAAATATTGCCATTGGTGATGATGTGCATGAAACTAGAATGTAGTATGATAAGTGAAACAAGTCAGTCAGTGAAATGCAAATAACCATATGATCTCACTCATATGTAGGATTTAAGAGAGGAAACAGATGAATATATGGGAAAGGGAAATAGAAAATAAAAAGAGAGAGGAACAAACCATAAGATATTCTTTTTTAAAAACATGTTTTAATTTAAATTCAATTAACTAACGTATAACATATTACTGGTTTCAGATGTATGGGTCTGTGATTCATCAGTCTTATAAAATACCCAGTGCTCATGACCTCACATACCGACCTTAATGTCCATCACTTAGTTACAACATCCCATACCACCCTCCTCTTCAGCAATCCTCAGTTTGTTTCCTCTGATTAAGAGTCTCCTATGGTTTCTCTCCCTCTGTGATTTCATCTTGTTTTATTTTTCCTCCCTTCCCCTATGACTTTCTGTTTTGTTTCTTAAATTCCACATATCAGTGAGATCATTTGATAATTCTCTTTCTCTGAATAACTTATTTTGCTTGGCACAATACCCTCTAGTTCCATCCACATCATTGCAAATGACAATGTTTTATGTTTTTTTGATGGCTGAGAAGTATTCCATTGTGTAACAATGGAATGCCATTTGTTATATATATATATATATATATATATATATATCATGTAGTATATGTGATATACTATATGTATAATATATATGTAAAGAAGATGTAATGTATATATATATAAACATGTTTTATATATAATATATATATTTATATATTTATAATATGTATATAAACATGTTTTATATATTTTATATATTTATACACATTTATGCATGATATATATATATATATATATATTTTTTTTTTTTTTTTTTTCATCTGCTGATGGACATCTGGGCTCTTTCCATAGTTTGGCTATTGTGGACATTGCTGCAATAAACATTGTGGTGCAGGTGCCCCTTTGTATCACTACATTTGTATTTTGGGGGTAAATACCCAGTAGTGCAATTTCTGGCTCTTAGGATAGCTCTATTTTCAACTGTTTGAGGAACCTCCATTACTGTTTTTCTCAGTGGCTGCACCAGATTGTACTCCCAAGGGCAGCATAGGAGAGTTCCCCTTCCTCTGCATTCTAACCAAAATGTGTCATTTCCTGAATTGTTAATTTTAGTCATACTGACTGGTATATCACTGTGGTTTTCATTTGTATTTCCCTGATAAGTGATATAGAGCATTTTTTCATGTGCCTCTTGGGCATTTGTATGTCTTCTAAATGCAAGACAGGAATCCATCAAAGTCTTAGAGGAGAACACAGGAAGCAACCTCTTCAAGCTCAGCCACAGCAACTTCTTGCTAGACATGTCTCTAAAGGCAAGGGAAATAAAGGCACTTTGACTATTGGAACTTCACCAAGGTAGAAAGCTTTTGCACAATGGAGGAAACATTCAACTAAACCATAAGACAACTGACAGAATGGGAGAAGATATTTGCAAATGACATATCAGATAAAGGGCTGGTATCCATATCCTTGAGATCTAATTTAATCAGGAATTTTAATTTATGGAGTATATTCTCATGAACATTTCTCATCCTCCTGCTCATTTTGAAACCATTTTTCAAGCTTCTCCAGTGGAATGAAGTAAATGAGTAGTAGAAAGCTGTTCTACTGAATATTGTCTTAGTTGTTAACAGTAACTGACTACTATCTTAGTCTAATTCCAGTCCTCTAAATTTAACATGTACTGAATCATTTCTGAGTGTACAAAGTCTCAAGAGTTAAAAAATATGTTTAAAAAATAGACAAAATGCCCAAAGAGCTTAATAACAGGCATTATAGGGGATATATTTTTACATTAATGATAGTAAGGAGGAAACATTATTTTCTAAAAATTTTATCTTGACTTGGTCATTTTTTTTATTAACATGGGGTTATTTTCAGTCTCCATAGTTTCAGAATAATTACAATTTCCAAATCTACTTTTAGTGGATTTTCACTCAGTACCTTTATTCATTTATGATGTTTTATTTTTAACTAGGTCTACAATTATGGCCGTAATGCATTTTGCCTTAATTTATCTGTAAAACATTTGTGAGACTGGAGTTAAAACCCTTGTAATGGAATAAATGGTAATTCCTATGCTAGAGGTGGTAATTACACAAATTTTTCTACTATATTAGTTCTCAAACTTATGTATTCTCCAGTTCCTCTCCAATATAGTGGAAAGAATTAAAATTATTCTTTTTAAAAATGCAGGGCTATTACAAAAATGATGAAATAAGAAAAATAGATAAAATTTCCTGAGTGCTTTAAAGAAAGGTATTCCATAAACAATAGTTATTTTTTGTTCTATGCTTTAAGATTAATGGTCTTCCCCAATTTTTCTAAAATTATGATTCACCTTCTTTAAAAAGCTTACTTATAATCTGAACTTATTTTTCATACATATTTTACATATGTAAATATGTATAGCATCAATTCTCCTCAATCAATGACATTGGTTTCACATTTATTTTTGGATCTAGTTTAATTTAAAACAAATTTCCATTTACCTTCTTTAGCTCATCTCTTGAATCAAATGGCTCTCTTTCTTCATCTGTCTGGGTCTCCTCCTGGCTCTCCATATGATTAATGTGATATTTCCTTATATACAGTTCAACCATCTGAAATTTCTTTGTTTACATTTCATTCATTTGCCATTAAAAAAATAAAATGTCCTGTCCTGTCTTTTTTTTCATGATGAAATTTTTCTATTTTCTTATTTCTTTTCTTGTAAGTCAATCATGATTCTTCTTGTATTGACTTCTGTTGAAGAGATATGCAATAACAAATTTGAATTTTTATTCTTAATTATTATAAATTAAATAGGTTTTAAATAGCATTTTTCAAACAGGATATTTACTAGAACAAGCCATTTATGGATGTTAGTATGTTTTTCTAGTTTATGAGGGGGGTCAAGATATTCCCTGAGTACAGGAGTTTGCTGAAAAGCATCCATTTAAAATAGAGTACCCAGAGAGAAGAAGACCTTTGCTGTTAGTAATGAAAATAATTAAATAAATGATTAACTGAAGAATAAATTGATGCCCTAACCAATTCAGGGATGCATAAATTAAAAAAAAAATAAAAACAACTTAATGGTTATATATAAATTAAGAAGTGTAGAATTTTATAGATTGCTTTTATTTGAATATAGTGTTTATTTAAGTCACTGAATGATTATATAGATGAATATGATACTGCATATAGCTATCAAAATATTAGAAAATACAATCATTATTGTTACAAACTGCCAAATATTCAATAATTTCATCATCATCATTATTAATTTAATCAAGTAAATTTAAGTATCATTCAATAAATGTAAAATGAAGTCTAACTATGTTGATTGAATACACAAAAAGTTAAAATTTCTGATGCTGATTATTACATCTTCTACTTCATTTAGTGGTGTCACACTGCTTTTCCTCTGAGGATTTAAGTATTTAGCAGATTTTGATTGCTTCAGTAGGCATTTAAACCTTTCCATTTTCCTGTGAAAAAAGTGATTCCTAATGGATCAGCTACGAAGAGCCATACCATTTCCTTCACTTCTCAAATACATCACTATTCTAGATCCCAAACCCAGTGTAGAACTCTCTAAATTGAAAAAGTAGTGATGATCATTCTATCATTTTTAAGTATTTTAAGGAAAACCATTTTAATGCTATAGAAATGCATTTTTTAACTACAAGTATTCATGTACTGAGAAAAATAAAAATTTTCTCATTGAGGATAACATATATGCCACTTAATTGGAAAATTTTTGGCTAGATTGTACATATGCTGGCCTAGCTTATCCATCTGCAGGTTTTATGATTCTCACAATTTCTCTGAAGTCAATTTTTTTCCAGAAATCACACCATGAATTTTTAGGCATATTCAGGTGTCTGGAATTTTTCTTTAGACATTCAAGCAATGCTTAAGATCAAGTATCTAAATGATATGATGTATGGATTTATATAAAGCTAGAAATCTCATGTAGGAAACCAGTTTACATGCAAAATAACTAGATTAACAAAACTGAGGTATTAATTAGCCTAATTCTTAGAAATCTGATTTATTATTATTTATCTAATAGATATGAATTCTAGTGCTATATTTGCTTAAACAGATATAATTATACTATGGCAATTTTAAATAATTTAGAGTAATATATAATTTTTCTTCACTTGCTTTTTGGTCATTTTGTAAATAGTAATATCATTTCAACTCTGTATGTTATTTTATAATGTAAATTAGTAATGGTTTGAGGCAAGAAACAGACTCCTGTCTAAGATAATGTTCTACATATCACACAAAAGAGTGGCTGACATTATTTGGGTATTGATGGATGTAAAAATAACATTTTAACAAAAACCCTATTGATATTGTAGGATAACTGTGGACTTGATGAAGCAATTACTTGTATATGTATTTTTTTTTCCATATAAAGAAATCATGTCTTAGATTAGATAAAGGTGTAAGTAAACATAAGCTGTTGCCTTGAATAACTTCAGGAGTTAATCCAAAGTATATCCATACTTCATTTGCCATGCAATTCATTGACAACTTTTTGATCTGATGTGGCTCTTAAGCTTTCTAAAACTTGTGATTGCTTAAATGGGTTAGTGACAGTTGATTCATTCATATTTGCAGTACATTGCCACAATGAATTATGGGCAATTCTTCTTACTGACAACAGCTTTTGTGTGTTACTGTGATACTGGAAGATTTTTAATTTTTTTAATCACAAATAACTGAATGCATAACTAAGTTTTTACACATGTTTAGAAATTTCTGTTTCAAAAATTGCTGGATTTGTTTTCCTAGTTGCAGTTATCAGTGTTACTTTAAAAGATAACTGCTTAAATCAATAAACAGAATCTTAAGTGTAGAGAACAAGCTGATGGTTACCAGACGGGACATAGGTCAGGGGATGGGTTAAATAGGAGATGGGGATTAAGGAATGCATTTGTGATGAGCACTGGGTGTTGCATGGAGGTTTCGAATCACTATATTGCACACCTGAAACTAATACTGTACAGTATGTTAACAACTGAAATTTAAATAAAAACTTAAAAAGATAACCACAGGGTACTTGGGTAGCTCAGTGGGTTAAGCGTCTGCCATCTGCTCAGATCATGATCTCAGGGTTCTGGGACAGAGCCCTGTATTGTGGTCCCTGCTCAATGGAGAGTCTGCTTCTCTCTCTGCCTCTCCCTTCTGTTTTTGCTTGCTCTCTCTTTCTATCTCAAATTGCTTATATTAGTGATTGCTTAGCCAATATTTGTAGTTATTTTAAATGTTGCTTTCTTTAATGATTTCCACAGGGGCAGTTGGCAATTGGTTTGACCTGCAGAGTTCAGATTCAATTGGTAGATTAAAGAAATAATTATCCTTGTGTGCCTGTCTGTAACTTTGTGTATATATTTTACTGCTATTTTATCCTCATGTGGTTTTCTATTTGTGTTGTATTAAATAAGTGTGACCACATAATTTACCCTCCAAATAAGGACAACTACGGGAGTGAAAAGGATCCCCCTTAGTAATTACACAGGGACTATTAAAATATATAGTGACAATTTATAAAAACCCCAAATAACTAGACTAGTTCCTTCTTTGTCATTTTACATTTTCTCTTCTTCCTGAAGGTTTGGACTATTTTGAGACACATTGTTTGCACAAAGTCAAGCCATGTTCTCCATTTATTTTAGCTGAACAACTCTCATATTGAGTTAGCTCAACTGACAAAGATTAGTTTGTGAATAATTATTTGGCAGTCGACATGATACAATCAAATTTGTATAGGATGAGTCCTTTCCTGAGCTGGCATTGTTCATCTAATGTAGTGTTTATTAAGGCTAAAACTGCAAGATAATGATATGGAAATAATTTAATTTCATTAAAATTATTTTATTTTAGACATAATGTTTCCTTAGTTATTATTCAAATATGTGAAGATCCATCTATCCATTGCTTCCGCGTAGTGACACACAAAAATTAGGAGGGATTAGACATTTGGCTAAGGTTCTAAATGACAAAAGTTTTAAGAAGCTAAATGTGTTACCCAGTTTCTCCTTTTCTACAGTTTTCCCTAAGTAGCTATTTATCTGGTGGTCACTTGAATAGAGCCTAAAAGGACGATGAGCTACAGAACATCTTGAGCATCTTTCAAAAAAAAAAAATCAGGTTGTAGATCAAGAGCCTTCAGTGTTTTCTGTAGAAGAATTGTAACTCTACCTGTGTAGAAATATTATGCAAAAGTACTTTTATCATTTTATATTTTCCTTCATTATACTGATTTAAGAATAATTTATACCACTAATATGGTATAAATTGTACTCTGTTGCTTCTCCATTCATTAACATTAAAAATTATGATGTCACCAACAATTAATTGTTTTCCATCATATGTTTTGGCTTCATGGATTTGCCTGGATTTTTCACTCAGGATTTTGGAGACTGTGTGTGTGTGTGTGTGTGTGTATTTGCATACATACACACACCCACATATATAAATATACACATACACATATAAATATATTTTAAAAGCATAAATAAATATTGGCACATAGTCAACATTAGAATACATATCTATATATGTATGCCTACATCTTTATTTATCTAACATGTATAGCAATAATGTATATCCTCACACATCTCCTTTTTTAAAAACTTGTAAAAAAAGATTGATTTATTTAGGAGAGAGAGAGAGGCAGAGAGAGAGAGAATAAGCAGGGGAAGGGGCAGAGGGAGAGAAATTCAAGCAGACTCCCTGGTGAATGGGGAACTATTCATGACTTATGCCCATTTCTTAACTAGATCATTGGAGTTTTTTGGGGATGTTGAGTGTGATAAGTTCTTTATAGATTTTGGGTACTAACCTTTTATCAGATTTGTCACTTGCAAACATATTCTCCCATTCTGTAGATTGTCTATTAGGTTTGTTCACTGTTTCCTTCACTGTGCAGAAGCTTTTTATCTCGATGAAGCCCAAATAGTTCATTTTTGCTTCTGTTGCCCTTGTCTCTGGGAAGACTTCTAGTAAGAACTTGCTAGGATTTAGATAGAAGAAGTTTTTGCCTGTGTTGTCCTCTAGGATTTTGATGATTTCCTGTCTCACATTTAGGTCTTTCATCCATTTTGAATTTATTTCTGTGTATGGTGTAATAAAGTGGTCCAGTTTAATTTTTCTACATGTTATTGTCCAGTTTTCCCAACACAATTTGTTGAAGAGTGTATTTTTTCCATTGGATGTTTTTTCTTGCTTTGTTGAAGGTTAGTTGAGCACATAGTTATGGGTCCAATTCTGGATTTTCTCTTCTGTTTCATTGAATTATGTTTCTGTTTTTGTGCCAGTACCATATTGTCTTGGTACTGTCTTACAGCTTTGCAATATACCTTTAAGAACTGAATTTAAATGCCTCCAATTTACTTTTCTTTTTCAAGATTTCTTTGGATAATTGGGATGAAATAAATAGGCAGACAAATCAGCAATGAAGAAGTCAAACTTTCTCTATTAACAGATTACATGATACTCTGTGTAGAACATCTGAAAGACTCCACTATGGAGGCATCAGATAGTATAAATATTTGAACAATATTTGTTCTTCCAGTCAATGAGAATGGATTTTTTTTTCATTTCTTTGTGTCATCTTCAATTTCTTTCATAAGTATTTTAGAGTTTTCAGAATACAGTTCTCTTACATTTTTGGTGATGTTTACTCTTAGGTGTCTTGTGTTTTGGGTACAATTGTAAATGAGATCAATTCTTTGTTTTTTTTTTTTTTTGTTTTGTTTTGTATTATTTTTTCCTGATTAATTACTGATGTATAGAAATTCAACATATTTCTAGGGGCACCTGTGTGGCTAAGTCAGTTGAGCTTCTAGATCTTGGTTTTGGCCCAGGTCATGATCTCATGGAATGTGGGATAGAGTCGTGGTTATGCTCTGTGCTCAGCAGGGAGTCTGCTTGAAATTTCTCTCCCTTTGCCCCCTTCCCCACACTTTCTCTCTTTCTCCCTAAGATAAATAATTAAATCTTTTTAAAAAATTAAATGTAACAGATTTCTATATGCTGATTTTTTAAAAAATCTTTTGACTTTACTGAAATGCTGTATTGGTTCTACCAATATTTTGGTGGTGTCTTTCAGGTGTTCTACATCAAGTATAGTGTCATCTGTGAATAGGGAAAATTTGATTTTGTCATTACTGATTTGGATGCCTTTTATTTCTTTTTGTTGTCTGATCACTGAAATCAGGACTTCCCTTACTACATTAAATAGCAGTAGTGAGAGTGGACTTCCCTGTCTTGGTCGTAGCTTTAGAGAGCTTTTCCCCATTGAGGATGATGTTAGCTGTGACTTATTCAAATACAGCCTTTATGATTTGAGGTATGTCCCCTTTATCCCTACTATGTTGAGGATTTTTATCAAGAATGGATACTGTACTCTGTCAAATGTTATTTCTGCTTCTATCGAGAGGATCATGTGGTTTTATATTCTCATTTCTTAATGTGGTATATGACATTGATTGATGTGTGAATATTGAACCTCACTTACAGCCCAGGAACAAATCCAACTTGATCATGATTCAATTTGCTAGTATTTGCTTGAATTCAATTTGCTAGTATTTTGTTGAGAATATTTGTACCCACATTCATCAGGGATATTGTCCTATAATTCTGCTTTTTAGTGGGGTCTTTGCCTGGAATCAAGGTAATGTTGGCTTCATGGAGTGAGTGTGGAACTTTTCCTTCCATTTCTGATTTTTGGAACAGTTTCAGAAGAATAGGTATTAAGTCTTTTTAAGAAAGATTTTATTTATTTATTTGAGAGAGTGTGCAAGCATGAATGGGTGGAAGGGCAGAGGGATAAGCAGACTTCCTGCTGAGCATGGAGCCTGACATAGGACATGATCTTAGGAACCTGAGATCATGACGTAAGCCAGTCAGACTGAGTCATCCAGGCATTCCAGGTATTAACTCTTTTCTAATGTTTGGTAGAATTCCCCCTGGGAAGCCATCTGTTTCTGGAGTTTTGTTTGTTAAGAGATTGTTGATTACTAATTCAGTTTCATCGCTGGTTTTGGGTCAGTTCAGGTTTTCTATTTCCTCCTGTTTTCTTTGAGTAGTCTGTATGTTTTTGGGAATTTATCCATTTCTTCCAAATTGCCGAATTTGTTGGCATAAATTCTTAATAATATTCTCTTATAATTACTTGTTTTTATTTGTTATTTGTTGCAATGTCTCTTCTTTCATTCATGATTTTATTTATTTGGGTCCTTGTTCTTTTTTTTAAATTTTTTACTTTTTATAAACATATATTTTTATCCCCAGGGGTACAGGTCTGTGAATCACCAGGTTTACACACTTCACAGCACTCCCCAATGTCCATAATCCCACCCCCTTCACCCAAACACCCTCCCCCCAGCAACCCTCAGTTTGTTTTGTGAGATTA
>NC_081575.1:53359900-53360617 GCF_022355385.1 Mustela nigripes | reverse complement strand
GGTTAGGTTTATTCCCAGGTCTCTTATGGTTCTTGGTGCTATAGTAAATGGAATCGATTCTCTAATTTCCCTTTCTGTATTTTCATTGTTAGTGTATAAAAAGCCACTGTATTCTGCACATTGACTTTCTATCCTGCCACATTGCTGAATTGCTGTATGAGTTCTAGTAGTTTGGGGGTGGAGTCTTTTCAGTTTTCCATATAAAGAATCATGTCATCTGCGAATAGAGAGAGTTTGCCTTCTTCATTGCCAGTTTGGATACATTTTATTTCTCTTTGTTGTCTGATTGTTGTTGCTAGGACTTCTAATACTATATTGAACAAGAGTGGTGAGAGTGGGCATCCTTGTCTTGTTCCTGATCTCAAAGGGAAGGCTACAAGCTTTTCCCCATTGAGGATGATATTTGCTGTGGGTCTTTCATAGATAGATTCGATGAAGTTCAGGAATGTTCCCTCTATCCCTATACTTTGACGCGTTTTAATCAGGAACGGATGCTGGATTTTGTCAAATGCTTTTTCTGCATCAATTGAGAGGACCATGTGGTTCTTCTCTCTTCTCATATTAATTTGTTGTATCAAATTGATTGATTTGCAAATGTTGAACCATCCTTTAGCCCAGGGATGAATCCCACCTGATCATGGTGGATAATCTTTTTAATGTGCTGTTGGATCCTGTTGGCTAGGATCTTGCTGAGAATCTTAGCATCCATATTCATCA
>NC_081575.1:53346779-53359800 GCF_022355385.1 Mustela nigripes | reverse complement strand
CACCTGATCATGGTGGATAATCTTTTTAATGTGCTGTTGGATCCTGTTGGCTAGGATCTTGTTGAGAATCTTAGCATCCATATTCATCAGTGATATTGGTCTGAAATTCTTTTTTGTAGGGTCTTTGCCTGGTTTGGGGATCAGGGTAATGCTGGCTTCATAGAAAGAGTCAGGAAGCTTTCCTTCTGCTTCAATTTTTTGAAACAGCTTCAGGGGAATAGGTGTTATTTCTTCTTTGAAAGTTTGGTAGAATTCCCCAGGGAATCCATCAGGTCCTGGGCTCTTATTTTTTGGGAGGTTTTAGATCACTGCTTCAATCTCGTTACTAGATATTAGTCTATTCAGGTTGTCGATTTCTTTTTGGTTCAATTTTGGGAGTTTTTAGTTTTCCAGGAATGCATCCATTTCATCTAGGTTGCTAAGCTTATTGGCATATAACTGTTGATAATAACTTCGGATGATTGTTTCTACTTCCTTGGTGTTAGTTGTGATCTCTCCCTTTTCATTCATAATTTTATGTATTTGAGTTTTCTCTCTTTTCTTTTGGATTAGTGTCGCCAGTGGTTTATCGATCTTATTGATTCTTTCAAAAAACCTGCTTCTAGTTTCATTGATAGGTTCTACTCTATCTCTGGTTTCTACTTCATTGATCTCAGCTCTAATCTTGATGATTTCCCTTCTTATGTGTGGAGTTGGTTTGATTTGTTGTTGATTCTTCCATTCTTTAAGGTGTAGAGACAGCTGGTGTATTCTGGGTTTTTGAATTTTTTTGAGGGAGGCTTGGATGGCTATGTATTTCCCCCTTAGGACCACCTTTGCTGTATCCCATATGTTTTGGACCGAAGTGTCTTCATTCTCATTGGTTTCCATGAATTGTTTCAGTTTTTCTTTGATCCTCTGGTTGATCCTAGCATTCTTAAGCAAGGTGGCCTTTAGCTTCCAGGTGTTTGAGATCCTTCGGAACTTTTCCTTGTGATTGAGCTCCAGTTTCAAAGCATTGTGATCTGACAATATGCAGGGAATAATCTCGGTCTTTTGGTAACAGTTGAGTCCTGATTTGTGACCCAGTATGTGGTCTATTCTGGAGTAGGTTCCATGTACACTTGACAATAATGTGTATTCTGCTGTTTTAGGGTGGAATGTTCTGTATATATCTATGAGGTCCATCTGGTCCAATGTGTCATTCAATGCTCTTGTTTCTTTATTGATTTTCTGCTTTGATGATCTATTTCTGAGAGAGGCGTGTTAAGATCTCCTACGATTAGTGTATTCATATCAATATGACTCTTTATCTTGATTAACAGTTTTCTTAAGTAATTGGATGCTCCCATTTTGGGAGCATAGATATTTATAATTGTTAGATCATCTTGGTGGATAGTCACTTTAAGGATTATGTAGTGTCCTTCTGTATCTCTGACTACAGTCTATAGTTTAGAATCTAATTTGTCTGATATGAGAATTGCTACCCTAGCTTTCTTTTGAGGCCCATTGGCATGAAAGGTGGTTTTTCATCCCTTCCCTTCACTTTCAGTCTGGTTGTATCTTTAGGCTCCAAATGTGTCTCTTGTAGACAGCATATAGATGGGTCCTATCGTTTTATCCAGTCTGCAACCCTATGCTCTTTTATGGGACCATTTAGTCTGTTCAGATTGAGAGTGATTATTGAAAGATGTTTTTATTGACATCATGTTTCCTGAGAAGTCCTTAGTTTCTATAGATTGTTTCTGTAAATTTCTGTCATGTGTCACTCTTGGGTTCTTTCTTCTTTTATAGAACCCCGCTTAATATTACTCATAGTGCCAGCTTGGTGGTCACATACTCTTTTAAACCTTTTTGGTCTTGGAAGCTCTTTATCTCTCCATCCATTTTGAACGTCAGCCTTGCTGGATAAAGTGTTCTTGGCTGCATGTTCCTCTAATTTAGTGCTCTGTGCATGTCTTTTTCACCCTCTCTGGATTGTCAGGCTCCTGTGTACAGTTGTGACATTATTCTGGTGGTCCTTTCTCTGTATGTAAGGAATCTCCTTCCCCCTAGTTGCCCTTAAGACCTCTTGTCTAAAATTATGATTCATCAATTTCACAATTAATGTTTTGAGGTCTTTCTAGATTTGTTGATCTTTGGGGGTGTCCTTTCTGCCTCTAGGACACAAACCCTTGTTCCATTACCCAGACTGGGAAAATTTTCATCCAGAATTTGGTCAACTCTATCTTCTAGACTTCTCTCTTTCTCCACCCCCTTAGGGATTCCAGGAATTCTGACATTGGAGTGTTTCATGGCATCATTTATTTCTCTAATTCTGTTTTCGATGCTTCTGTGCTGTTTGTTCCAGACTTCCTTTTGATCCGTCTTTTCTATCAGTTTGTCTTCTGGATCACTAATTCAATTTTCTGCCTCAGCTACCCTAGCTATTAGAGTATTTAGATTAGATTGGATCTCACTGATAGCATTTTTTAGTACTTCCAGATCAACACTCACTTCCACCCTTAGAGTTTCTATGTTGCCACTAATGATCTTCTCCAACTTAGCCATTGCCTGGATAATTGTAACCCTGAATTCCCTTTCAGAACTACTGTTTATGTCCATATTCAATAGTTCTGTGGCTGAGGGCAGAGTCTCTGAATTTTTCCTCTTTTGGGTGTTACTCCTCTTAGTCATTTTGGTAAGAGGTGGTTTGGGGGATGTATAGCTGAATATATTAACCATGATACAAGCAAGGTGCACCCTGGTAAATTTTGGAGCAATCAGAAGCCACCACCAAAAAGAAAGAAAAACAAAGAGAGCGAGAGAGGAAAAAAGAGAAAACCCACCCAAATAAGCCCCCAATGTAAGATTTATAAGGTACATAAACAAAAACGAAAAAACTAAAGGACTGACAAAAGTAAAACACAAGAAAAAAAAAAAAGAAAGAAAAACCCAACCAAAATGAACCCCATGAATAAGATTTATATAGTACAAAAACAAATACACCAAAACACTAATGGAAGAATAGATGGGAAAGTGGTTATAAACCATTGATGTGGGTGAGGAAGGTTTTTTCAGTTCTTACTGGGTTTATCTTGTTAACTTTGTTAAAGTACTTAACTTTCCAGAGGTACAGGGAAAGTAAAACTAGTTTATATACAAGGGTAGTATTGAATAGGAAAAAGGGATTGCCTTGCAACTTATATCTTTATATACATTATTAAAAAAAGAAAAGGAAAAGAAAAAGAAACACAAATATATGAAAAAAGTTTCATATTTATATGAAAAAAGTTCAAGTTAAAAAGTTACTATGTAATATGTTGTATTAAACATCTAGTTGTAGTGGTAAGTAGGATAAAAAAAAAAGAATGAATTGTGAGAATGAATTTAAAAAAATAAAACAAGATGTTGTATCTATGAAATATACAGGTTTGGGGGCAGTACCGGAGGCTTAATATATTGTTTTTCCCTGACCTTGGGTTTTACAGTTTTATGGGGACCCTGTGATTGTTGTCCTCTTGTTCTTTTGGCTTGTCTTCTGGGGTAGGGGCCTGTCACTTCCTTGTTTACCAGTCAGTCTTGCTTGGGCTGAGTTGCCCTGCCCCCTCTCAAGGGGCTGGGCTCTGTGGAAACCAGTTTTTGAGGCTTTTGTTCTCTGGAGATTTTTGTTCTTTGGTGGCTTTTTGTTGCTTTTGAGAGGGTTAGAGCCAAGTGAACAGACCTAGTCCTCCGCCCCAGAGAGTAACCTCAGTCTGCTTCCCTCTGGATGATCCAGAACATACAGACTCCTCCTCTGCAAACTCCTACAAGTGGTGCACACCACCAGCCACTGTCTCAGTGGTCGCAAGAGCCCCCCCACCCCACCTTGTCTCTGCACCCTGTAGCACTAAAACCACGAATGATATTCATCCGGGGAGCCCAATTGCAGTGGCTGTCATTGTTGGGACTGCTGTCTGGAGTCCGTGCCCAGGATGGTTGAACTCACACCCAGCTGTGAGAGTGGCAGTGCAGGTTGCAGGTCCAGGGACCTTTAGCAGGGGCTGTGCTGGGCTCTCTCAGGTGAGGGCAGGGGTGCACCCAGCCCAAGCAGTGGTGCAAGCAGTGGAAAGCTGCAGGCTCAGGGACCATGGACTGGAGGTCCTGCTGGGCTCTCCCAGGCACTGGTAGGCCCCCACTGTGACCTTCCTGGGACTGTGAGCTTAGGACCTTGCCTGTGGTTGCCCAATTCCACCAGTTGCCCCTTAAGACCCTTTGTTCTTTTCTTTATCTTTCTTTCTTTTCTTTTTTTTTTTTTTTTTTTTTTGCTTTTAACCAGACTCCAAGTTAATGCTAGTCCCCAGTCACAGGGCACTTTCATATTGGGGTATTATTTTTCAGTGGGTCGCTTCTGGTGGTTCCATCCCCTTTTTGTAACAGCGCTGCTGGTGTAGTGGTATCATGCAAGATTCCCATCCCCTTTTTGTTTACCCTCTGATATCACTCTGAGCATTCCCACTCCACTTTACCTCTCCACTGATGTCTTGTGTCCCTGAAGTATATACTTCCAGAAGTATATACTCTTACATCTCAGGCTCATTTCATGGGTTTTCAGAGTGCTCTGGTAGATATTTAAGAAGGGACTGGTTGAAACAAGGCCTCCTATTTCTCTGCCATCTTGCCCCTCTCTCAAAATATTTATTTTTAATTTTCTCCTTGCTAAATCTTCATGTCATTTTCATTTAGTATGTCATATTTCATTATGATGAAGCAAGTAAAAAGAAATTACACTATTTTTATCAGAAGCTGATTTTACATACATTAGACTTTTATAAATTTAACTACTACATTTATAAAACTTGTTAACCAACCAAGAGTATAGAAATAGAGAAATCACTATTAAAATAATGAATTTTTAAAAAATACACTAAATTCTTAAGAAAAAATATATTATTCTAAAGTAGAAATTTTAAGAAGTGCTTTTACCTAACATTTGTGAATCTTGATTTTTAATTAGTCAAATCTGCTCTATCACTTAATGAAAAGGGTTCAGATTTCCTTGTTTTGCATTTAATATCTTCCATGATTTAGCTCCAATCTGAAAATTGCAACTGATTTCTCAGGATTGCCTTATATTCTACAATATACAACCCAACTGTAAAAGAAGCAGTCTATAAAGTATATTTGTCTAGAGACAATTAGAATTTATCAACATTTCATCCTATAGAAATTATAGATTTATATTGATTCTAAGATTACAATACCTAATTTGAACTAGAAAAAAAAATTAGAGAAAGAGAGCATGAGTGAAGGGGCAGAGAGTGAGAAAGAGAGGATCTCAGGCCGACTCTTTGCTGAGCCCAGTGCAGGCTTGATCTCACTACCCTGAGATTACTACCTGAGCGGAAATCAGGAGTTGGATTGCACCACTTAGACTGCACCACTTAGACACACCTGAACTGGAAAATATTAAGAAATTTACAGAGAATCTTAAAGTTTTATGATAAAATAATTTGAAACAACATATTTACTTTATAATAATACTCTTCATAAAATATCAGTACATTACACAATGAAAAAACTAAATAATTAAAATTATAGAAATCTTTCTTTTAGGAAGGATGTTTTTAATATATACACTAAATTATAATTCTATAAAACTATAAATATATAAACTATAAATCTATAAAACTACAAAAAATCTATAAATTCATAAAGCTGTATTAATCTGGTATATAGAATGAATAGTATCTAATTAGAAAGAGAATATTTTATGTATAAAACCCAATGTATTTTCTAGAATTCTTCAAGTTAATATATTTTCATCAGCAAATATATAATTTTTTGTGAGTTTATAAATGATATAGAGAATGGAGATCCTTATCTAGAAAATTCTAGTGAGTTAAAGACCCAACAATTAGGGGCACCTGGGTGGCTCAGTGGGTTAAGCCGCTGCCTTCGGCTCAGGTCATGATCTCAGGGTCCTGGGATCGAGTCCCACATCGGGCTCTCTGCTCAGCGGGGAGCCTGCTTCTCCCTCTCTCTCTCTCTGCCTGCCTCTCTGCCTGCTTGTGATCTCGTTGTCAAATAAATAAAATCTTTTAAAAAAAAAAGACCCAACAATTAGCTTCTCTTTGTTAATATTGAATTCAAAATTGTTTACCTTGCTATCCTACTTTAAGATTTTATTAATTATTCTTTGATGTATTATCAAATTGTGGGACATAAACAATCAGATACTATGTTTGTTCCTAAACTTCTCTTGCAAGGAGAAAGGGGTACTCATGGAATATATTATTGAGCATAGAGCCTTGCCCTAGAAACCTGGCCTTCTGATAAAAGAATAGTTACCTTTAAAATCTAGAATTAGGGCACCTGGGTGGCTCAGTTGGTTAAATGACTGCCTTCAGCTCAGGTCATGATCCTGGAGTCTGTGGATCAAGTCTCGCATCAGGCTCCCTGCTTGGCAGGGAGTCTCCTTTTCCCTCTGACCCTCCCTCTTCTCATGTTCTCTCTTTCTCTCTCATTCTCTCTCTCAAATAAATAAATAAAAAATCATAAAAAATGTTACAATCTGGAACTAGATACATTGCTGTGGTGTGTGCCTTGAAATACTTGACTAATTTTTAGACATATTTGAAGCTAAATTTGTTGATTCATTGATAGCTATAATTAGAGTTAATCATCTCTCTAATAAGATTGCCATTATTTCACTTACCTTTTTACCCAGTTGCTTTTGTTATGATATGTTGCTTCTACATCTTAGTCAGCTCTTTGGCCTTCCCAAGGAAATTACTACTTAGTAAACAATCAATCGCAAGTATTTTTATAATGGTGTGTGTGTGTGTGTGTGTGTGTGTGTGTTTGTCTGTGTATGTGTATATACTTGTGCCCAAGAAGCCTGGGGTGAAGAGTTAAGGGAAGTGTCATAGTTATTACTCTTATAATGATTACTATTACATAAAATATCAATGCACATCACTCCATGCTTGCTTTTTTTTTTTTTTTTTTCGACCAGGGTGACTTTATTTCTGATTTTTGTTTTGTTTTCCTATGTTGTGTTTGAAATCGACATAGCGATTCGAATGTCTTTGGCCTGTCAGCTCTGTACACCCACCCAGTGTGGCCCTGGAGAATTGACCAAACACCAGAAACTGAAAAAGGTTTTCCATCCATGCTTGCTTTTTAAGTTATAGGGTTGTATACATTAAAAGGGTATTAAATTTAGAACCTGTTAGAATTTAGTTTATTTTTGACTCTGCCACTACTAGCAGGATGAATTTGTCAAGTTTTTCAATATCCTAAACTGAGCTTCCTTTCTTGAGAAGGAAAGTCCTCTTTAATATTTGCACTATTTTTTCACTGTGTTATTTTGCTCTTGAAGAGAGATCACATATAAAAGTGTTTTGCTCTTACTGGGTGATAACACAAGCAGAATGTTATATATTGTTAATTGAAGTATTGAAGTTGTGCTTCAAATGCTTATTGTAAGCACAATTTTCCAACATAAAGTATATACACTAATATTCCAAGAAGAATATAAGTTTATTTGGTACCTAAACACTGGAGGATAAGAGAAGAAAGATGTATAATAGTGATAATAATCAACTTGATGTAGATCAAAATGTAGTTAATCAAGAGGCATTCTACTGAGCCTGAAATATATTTGAGGAATAATGCTATGGAGATATTTACTGCAATTTTTTTTTTCACATTTTGTGTTAATGGTAGATTTTCCACTTGTAATCAAGTAAAGTTCTTAAAAAAAAAAAAAAGAAAGAAAAATTCTCACTTCAGGGCAGTGAACTTGAATATTCCTTCTGCTTTATTAAACCTCCTAGAAAATCAATGCAATTTTTATGGATTCATATATAAGATTTTTTAAAAAATCTACTGAGGTGTAATTGACATGCAATATTATAGTTGTTTCAAGTATACAACATAGTGATTCAGAGTTTATATACATTGTGAAATGGTCACCACATAGTATAGTTACCATCTGTCACCTCACAAAGTTCATATAGTATTATTAACCATATTCCCCATACTGTACATTACAGCCCCATGACTTATTTTATAGCTGGAAGTTTATACTTCCTTCTTTTGTTGTGTTACGTTAGTCACCATAAAATACATCATTAGTTTTTGATGCAGCATTCCAAGATTCATTGTTTATGTACAAGACCCAGTGCTCCATGCAATATATGCCCTCCTTAATACCCTCCAGGTCAGGGCCTGCTCACAGGTCAGTTGGTGGTCATGTCCTCTTGATGACCTCTTCCAACAACTTTGCACTCCACAACCAGAGCTGAAGAGTGAGGCACTGAGAAAAAGAGAACCAAGAAAAAGTGAACCTCAGGAAGAGAAACAAAGATTGAAATAAAAAATAATAATAATGTTTGGGGTTGATAAGTATAACTCATTATACAAATTAAAGGAACCAAGTATAGTATGTTTCCTCTGAAACAACTTGATGGGCCAGTCCTTGTGATTGTCTTAAAGTAACTTTCAGGCATTTTTCAAGTAAATAACTGATGGGAACTCGTTGAAAATGTGCCTAGTTACTCATTCAACAAGTCTGATGGACTATTGTGATTATTTTTGTCCTTTATAGAGTAAGTGTAACATAACACTAATTAAAAGCTTTTCTACTGAATAATTCATGTGCATCACCTTCTAAAGTTTAGCCTAAGGAATCAACATTGTCAAAAACACATTTTATTCCCTTCACTTAATTTCATTTGGCGGGACTCCCCTTTGACTTTGTAAGAGCATTTATATTTTCCTCTAATGCATGTTAGAGCACAGAACAATTAAAAGAGCATGTGAAATAACCATAGCTCTATAGCACTGTGCAAGCACTAGGGATATTTAGAAATGTTCTGTGCAATAGTGAATAAAATAGGGATGTGCTATATTGTATCAGAAGCATTTTCTCTAGACCTCAAATGAATATCTTCTACATTAAATAATTCAAGTTTATATTCTACATTCAGAAAACAATTGAAAACAAAGACAATGACTTTTTTTCCCTGATGAGAATTTATTGTGTATTTCTTATTTAGAATTTAGTGTTTCATCAGTTGCATATAACAGCCAGTGCTCATTACATCAAATGCCCTCTTTAATGCCTATTAGCCAATTATCTTTGCCTCTCCAGCAGCCCTCAGTTTGTTTCCTAGAGTTCAGTGTCTCTTATGGTTAGGCAATGAAGTTTTAAAAGCAGCTTTGTACAGTCAATATACTTCTTTCAATTAAACAAAAAAGTGAATATGTAAAATGATCCCAAGTTGCCTTCTGAATTTCTAGGAGTAAGAGTAAAGGCAAAGCAATCTTGCACTCTATTAAAAAAATAAGGGTTTTGGTCTTTATTATTGTTACGATTTGCTTTGTGATGTTTTCTTGACAACTGAAACATTTTTACTGCATAATTATTTATATTTTTGTATGAAATAATATTGATGAAAATAAAAATATTTGTGAAAAAAATCCCTGAATATAGCTTGTTCTTTTCTTATTTTTTTTCTTTCACTAACTATAATTTTACTGTTACTATGTTCATAACTTGAAAAACTATAAGTCTTAGAAAATCTTGGAATCATATAGATTCTTTTTTACTTGCTTTTTAGCAGAATTATAATTTTAGGTAATCTTCAAATGAGAACAATATAGCCAGTTACACTAATTATTCTGTCATTTTATAATTTGAATGCTTACAGAAAGCACACTCTAGGAAAAATCTAGATCTACAAATGCTTTTGGCTAAATGGATTTCCAGACAGAATCAAAATATTACTCGAAAATTGCTAATAAAATTTTCTGCAGAATCTCCAGTGATGGTTGGCTTGTGGATGAATTTCTCATTTGCTAACTTGCCCCCAGTATATCTCTCTTCTTAGAAATATTTAATCACCTTTCATTTTGAAGATGATAGCACATAATATCTCCACCATAAATACCTCTTATTTTAGTCTGTATTTGTTTGGCATTACACATGCACATATAAAATTTCCAATTTTTAAAATGAGACTTTGTTCCATAATATAGTTAGTAGTTCTGGAATCAGTCAAGATCTATTACTACTAATTTTAATAATGTTTTTGTAGTAAATTATGCATTTTAAATAATTCCAAAATTTATTATAACTCAGTAATAATAGCTAATATGTATATAACACTTAACTGAGTGCCAGATCCTGTTCTGTTAACATATATTTTCTTATTAGGTAATTCTGTTTTACAGGTTAGGGAATGGAGACATAGCACAGTTAAGTGACTTGCTGAAGATGACATAGTTAATAAATGGTAAGACTTTTAATTAAACAAAGTCAGTTCAGCTCTTAATTTTGAGACTATAACAGCAATTCTTATGATACTTTAGATGCCAGAATTTGGGGCTTCTATTATAAATATCTTTCAGAAATTAAAAATATTTTAGCAGCATACAAACCAGCAAAAGCAAGTGGTGTAAAGTATCTCTCACTCTTAAACAACATTCAGAGGATTTATAATTCCACACAGACAAAAAACACTTTCTGAAAATTCTAAATCAAAAGAAAGAGGTGCCTTAAATAATGAAAAAAATCATATTTTGTATGCTTCCATGTAAAAAGACTGGTTTTATTATAAAGAATAATGTTTTCCCAAAGTTGTATATGTCACAATTCCTAGTACCCGTGAATATGATATCTTAGTTAGCAAAGGAGAATTAAGCTTACAGGTGGAATTAAGGTTGCTAACCAACTTATTTTATGGCAGGTATCCTGAATTATCCAGGTGGATCCAATGTAATCAATAAGTTCCTTAAATGTGGAAGAGAGGAAAAAAAATGTGGAAGAGAGGGCCAAACAAAGAGGCCATAGAGATGAGAGAAGTTAGAAATGCTGACTGATGCAGGCTTTGAAGATGGAGGAAAAGGGCTGTAATCTAAGGGAAAGTGAATGGCCTCTAAAAGAAGGAAAGGGATTCTTTTCTAGAGCCTCCAGAAAGGAACAGTTATGCTGACACCTTGAGTTTAACCCAGCAAGACTTATTTCAGACTTCTGAGCTCCAGAATTATAATATTTTTATTGTATTAAACCATTAGCCTGTGACAATTTGTTACATCAGTGATGAGAAATTAACACACACTCACACACATGCACACACACCACATATTTGTCCTGAATATCTGAATGTTCTTCAAAGCAAGACAATATTTTTGGAAAATTCTCAGAAAAATAGTGATATTGTAGTCAAATATGATTCCAGGTTGTTTTCATTGGGAGTTACATTATATAACAAATTCACCATCTGTCCAAGACTTTATATATGTTACTTTATTTAAATTTCACAATAAATATATGATATAGATTCTATTACCTTCCCATTCTATATATGAGAAAACAGAAGAACAGAGTTCAGATAATTTGCTGAACATCTGAGAACCTGTGGTAAGGATGGAATCCAAGCTTTTTGGTTCTAGAAGCCATGCTTTTAACCATTAAGCACACTGCTTTTCAAAGATGATTAAAATATTTTTTTAAATATTGTGATAAAACCAATATTGTAACCATGTACTATCAATGGCAGAGATTTTAGACTCACAAAACTAGAAGGGATTTGTTGATTAATTATTTCCTTTATTGATGAAGTATCAATATTATTTCCTTTATTGATGAAGTATCCCAGGAAACCAGAAAACTTAGATGACTTATCTAAGCTCATGCATCGTATCTTTGATATCTTTCACAGCCTTTCTGAGAATTTACCCCATTGCAGATGACTGATGACAGCTAGGGAAGGCATGCAAAAACAGAAAAAACAAAAACAAAAACAAAAACAAAAACAAGCAAAAATCCTACCGAGAATACTGAGAGAGGAAATATAACACCTACAGAATCCATTTTCAGGTTCTGTTATGCTACTTAAGTAGGTATTAGCTTAGTCATGAATAGGCTTCATAATTCACAAGGGTATGATGGAGAAAGGATTGTACTCAGAGCCCTATAGTTGCTAGGGGAGTATTAATTAGCTGTCCAGTGCAATGTCAAAACAGATTTAGTTTTATTTATAGTCCAAATAACTGGCCAGATAAAAATACATATATTTATCTGTACCTATTTTTCAGTTAAAAACTAAAAACTTAAAACAAACAGACACTTAGACTGGATATTAAGTTTCAAAGTTTATTTTAGTGATTGTCCTTATCTGTTCTCACTATGACAGCACCCTATGAATATGTTCTTAACTGCTGCACTAACACTTACCTCATTATGTTAATAAAATGAACAACCTAATCAAACCTGGCTTTTGTGATTTAGATTCTGTGCAGGCCCCCATAGTAAGAATATAGCCTTCTATCATGTTGAGAAGCATCATTTATTCATATATATTATGTAAGGAGTGGTTGTTTTCAGTAGGGATGATGCCAAAAGTTCTATGATCAATTTTATCAAACACAAGGAACTATACAATTAATTATCGTTAATCAAGAAACAAATTTGGAGGCTTAAATTGAATACAGATATTACCCCGAGAAGCAAGAAATAAGGATTTTGTGATATTTACTGAACTTGAAATTTAACAGGAGTTTGCCCAGACAGTACACTTTCAGACACCCTCAAACTACAGTTCAAAAATTAGCAGCTTGGTGTGT
The DNA here is from genome assembly GCF_022355385.1 of Mustela nigripes. Classification (NCBI taxonomy): domain Eukaryota; kingdom Metazoa; phylum Chordata; class Mammalia; order Carnivora; family Mustelidae; genus Mustela; species Mustela nigripes. The sequence goes on along the minus strand of NC_081575.1, from coordinate 53,347,227 downwards.
GAGCAAAATGTCTCTGTAGCAGGAAATGAATAGTTGGTTCATTTTAGCTGAGAATATAAATGCCATGAGTAAAAAGTCATGATGAATGATACATCCTCTGAAATAGAGACATGTTCATTTCTTTTCAAGTATTGTACTCTGAATATCCTTGAAATTGACATTAAGTAGCATATTTCAACTTAGAGAATTCACCACTCCAGGATATAAAATTAATCAAATGCTAAAGGTAGATTAGGGGAACAAATGAATGAAATGCATAAGCATGTTAACATCAAAAAGTAAATGAATCAAGCATTTTTTTTTAAAGATTTTTATTTATTTGTCAGAGAGAGAGCGAGTGAGAGCGAGCACAGGCAGACAGAGTGGCAGGCAGAGTCAGAGGGAGAAGCAGGCTCCCCGCAGAGCAAGGAGCCCGATGCGGGACTCGATCCCAGGATGCTGGGATCAT
>NC_081575.1:53334557-53343779 GCF_022355385.1 Mustela nigripes | reverse complement strand
ATCAAACGACATATCAGATAAAGGACTAGTGTCCAGAATCTATAAAGAACTTAGCAAACTCAACACCCAAAGAACAAATAATCCAATCAAGAAATGGGCAGAAGACATGAACAGACATTTCTGAATCAAGCATTTTTGATAAATGCATATGCATCAACTTTTATTTTAGTTTAGGTTAACCCCTACATATAGAAGTCTTAGGGCATTTAAAAATGTTTTTATAGTCTTAGAGAACTTAAAGACCATTAACTGAATCTGATTAAATGATACCTAATATAAATGGTAATGAACAGTCTATTTTCTATATATTTTAGTAAATTTGAATTAGAAAATGAAGTAATAAAATCAAATTCTGACAAAATCAATTATGTTTAGCTATTTTTTTCTGAAAAATTAAATGACCCTCCCTCCATATATTTTATAAAATTATTTTAATCATTTTGATAATTGGTTTAAATTATTTTTTCTGTTCAGTGATAGCAAATATATTACATTTATAGTCCATCTGATGGCCATGTATGTAATCTAAAAAGATGATCAACAAGGTTTATTAAATTCTTATTACATACTAGGTACTATATGTAAGCATTTGAATATATGTAACAAAAGAGCCCTATGAAATACACTTCTTTATATCATTTTTTCTAGGTAAGGAAATGGAAACCCAGAAACACTAAGTAAATTTCCCCAAATCACCAACCTAGGAAGTATTGGAGTTAGGATTCAAGCCCAGGCAGTCTGGCTAGAAAAATGCAGCTTTAAGTATTTTTATTGATTACCATGGACACACTGATCAGCAAGAAGATAGCATTCTTACCAATTCACTTATAAAAGGTTGAGACATGCTGTTAAAAATAGAAAATCTGGAGGAATTGTAACTTAATTTCATAGTAGAGAACATGCAAAAGAAGTAAAATAGAAATTACTATGTTTAATAACTTCAGTTGTTGAAACAAATTCTAAGTTTATATGGAAAGATGTTTTCATAGAGATTTAGTTAATGTTAGAGAGTTTGATTCTCAGAAAGCTGGTTAACACTACTTCTAGCAGTGTTATGCAAATTCATAATATGTTGGTGATTATGTGTTTTTCAGATATTTGGCAGGCTCACAAATTGTCTCCATTAAGATCAGTGGGGTGATTTATTTAATAACAGGATGTTAGAAATGACAGAAGGCAAGTTGAAATTCATAAGATAGCAGAACTGATTAATAATGTATTAATACAGGAATGCCTGGGTGGCTCAGTTGGTTAAGCATCTGTCTTTGGCTTGGGTCATGATCTTAGGGTCCTGCAATCAAGCCCTACATCAGTCTCTCTGCTCATCCAGGAATCTGTTTCTCCATTTCTCTCTTTGTGCTCTCTCCATCTCTCTCTCAAATAAATAAAATCATTTAATAATAATAATAATGTATTAATGTATACTCATGATCTCTTAGAAGACATCCAGAAATTATAAAAACAATAAGAGAACATAGACAAATAAGAGTAGTTTCTTCAGGTCAAAACACTCTTTTAAAAATATTTATTCGTTTATTTAAGAGAGAGGGTGAGAGGTGGGAGGAACAGAGGGAGAGGGACAAGCGGACTCTATGCTGAGCATGGAGCCCAACATGAGGCTCCATCTTAGGACCCTGAGTTCATGACCTGAGCTTAAATCAAGAGTCAGACTTAACACTCAACTGACTGAGTCACCCAGGCTCAAAAAAATTTGATAGATATAGGGAGAAATCCATTTTAAATATTAAAAATATAAAAAAAATTAAATCCAGACATATATCTGTAGTAACGGTGAATTGCTCTGTGTGTATGTGTGAAAGATAGAGAGAGAGAGAGAGAGGTTAGTAAAGAATAAAAGAAAATCATTTTCTCTCAGGCACTATTGAGAGATATATAATCATATAGTTCTATAAAATGACAGATTAGAGAGCACAGGAGAGAAAGATAATTTGGGTATAAAGAGTGGGGGCAAAAAAAAAAAAAGATATTTGAAGAGACCTTTTTGTACCTCGATCAGAAGAAAAGGAAACTTTGGGGTTCAATTTGTGGTCACTGAAAGTGAGAAGTAGGGTCAGTAGCCCTTAGTTACCACATGTAACAGAACTGGTGTTCCTTTTTTTTTTTTTTTTTTTTTTTAAGATTTGATTTATTAGACAGAGATCACAGGTAGGCAGAGGCAGGCAGAGATGGGGGGGAAGCAGACTCCCCACTAAGCAGAGAGCCCGATGCGGGGCTCAGTCCCAGGACCCTGAGATCATGATCTGATCTGAAGGCAGAGGCTTAACTCACTGAGCCACCCAGGTGCCCCAGAACTGTTGTTCCTGCCATGAACTCCAGCCCATTAAAATGCCCAACATAATGGTAACTATTCACTTTGACTTGATGACTTAATTTATCCCTTGATGCTAACAACAGAGGGCATTTTGGATAAGTTTTGAAGGTGGCCTAGTGTCTCTCTCTCTCTGTCCCTCATCCATTTCTTTTCTAGAGAGAAACTAGATATAGATAGAGAGAAACTAAAGATATAGGTATAGCTAGAGATTACAGATATAGATATATAGATATAGATGGTAGGGAAACCTGAGTGGCCACTCCTATGGTTAGCCTTAAATAGACTTAGATCTCTAAACATGTAACATTTAAAAGTCCAATTAGTTCTAAAAGGAATATTCAGAAACTGTTCAGGAAAGGGGGCTCAGGTGAACTTAGGCTTTGGGGTTCATGTAACTAAATTTTTCATTTTCTTCTTCCCACAAAATTGTGCGTGTGTAAGTGTGTGTGTGTGATTGTTAACCTTTGATTAACTCTCACAATAAATTAGCATGAAAGAAAACATTTTCAAAACTTTTTCAACTTGCCCAATTAGCTTTTATATGATAAGATGCACTAAAACTATGTGTATATTGGGCTAACAGAAAAAAAAAAAAACGAGAAAGGCAGAGTTAATTATGATTAAAACTCTCTGCTAATGTACTGGGAATAAATAGTAGTAACTATGAATGGAGTTTACATAGGTTTTCTTTCAATTGAAGGCAGAATTTTCTAATAAAATGGAATGAACTATCTAAGAAGATAGTGAGATTCTCAACACTGGACTTCATCGTTTTTACCTTTTTAATGACTTTATTTATTTATTTATTTGACAGAGAGAGACACAGCCAGATAGGTAACAAAATCAGGGGGAGTGTGAGAGGGCGAAACAGGCTTCCCAAGGAGCAGGGAACCCAGTGTGGGACTCAATTCCAGGACTGTGGGATCACGACATAAGCAGAAGGCAAATGCTTAATGCCTGAGCCACCCAGGTGCCCCCCAACACTGTACTTTAAAAACCAAATGATTCACAGCCATTAACAGAGGATTCAGCAGAAGGAGTTCATGTGGGATGTACAGTAAGAATTCTCTTTTATATATAAGATTTTATTTATTCATCAGAGAGTGAAAGAGAAAGAGAACACAAGCAGGGGAGTAGCAGGCAGAGGGAGAAGCAGGCTCCCCACTGAGCAAGAAACCTGACATAGGACTTGATCATAGTACCCTGGGATCATAACCTGAGCTGAAAGCAGACCCTTAACTGACTGAGCCACCCAGGCATCCTGAATTCTAAAGCCACTTTTACTTGTGTTTTTAAATTTTATGATTTACTTAAATATTTCCAGTTACAAAAGAAAACAATTTGTTGTTGTTTGGTTTGGTTTTGTTGGATTGTTGTTGTTGTTGTTGTTTTTCTATTTCCATGGTTAAGGGTCTTTTATGATTTGTCTCCCTCTCTGTTTTTATCTTATTTTATTTTTCCTTCCCTACTCATATGTTCATCAGTTATGTTTTTTAAATTCCACATATGAGTAAAATTATATGTGGATTTCTGTGGCTGACTTATTTTGTTTAGCATAATACACTCTAATTCCATCCACATCATTGGAAATGGCAGTATTTCATTCTTTCTGATGGCTGAGTAGTATTCCATTCCATATATACCATATCTTCCTTATCCATTCATCTGTGGGTGGACATCTGGGCTCTTTCCACACTTTGGCTATTGTGGACACTGCTGGTATAAGCATCGGTATGCATGTGCCCCTTCATATCACCATTATTGTATCCTTTGGATGAATACCTAGTAGTGCAATTGCTGGGTGGTAGGGTGGTACTATTTTTAATTTTTTGAGGAATATCCATACTGTTTTCCAGAATGGCCACACCAGTTTGCATTCCCACCAAAAGTGTAAGAGGGTTCCCTTTCTCTGCATTGTCATCACCATCTGTTGTCTATTGAATTGTTCGTTTTAGCCCTTCTGATGGGTGTGAAGTGCAATCTCATTGTGGTTTTGCTTTGTATTTATGATTACATGATGTTGAGCATTGTTTACCCATTTCTTTACTGGAATTTTTGTTTTTTGGGTGTTTGCTAAGTTCTTTTTTTTTTTAATTTAAATTCAGTTGGCTAATATATAGTACAACATTAGTTTCAGATGTAGTGTTCCATATTTCATCAGTTGCATATAACACCCAGAGCCAATCATATCACATGCTTTCCATTATGCTCATCATCCAATTACCCCACCCTACCACCCACCTCCCTTTGGCAATGCTCAGTTCGTTTCCTATATAGTTAAGAGCCTCTCATGGTTTTTCTCCCTCTCTGATGACTTCCCATTCTGCTTTCCCTCCCTTCCCCTAAGATCCTCTGCATTGTTTCTTATAGTCTATATAATACTGAAATCATATGATAATTGTCTTTCACTTATTTACTTATTTCACTAAGCATAATACCCTCCAGTTCCATCCACATCAAACTAAGTGGTAAGTAATCATCCTTTCTGATAGCTGAGTAACATTCCAATGTGTGTGTGTGTGTGTGTGTGTGTGTGTGTAACTTCACATCTTCTTTACCATTCATCTGTTGATGGACATCTCAGCTCTTTCCACAGTTTGGCTATTGTGGACATGTTTGCTATAAACATTGGGGTGCAGGTGCCCCTTCGGATCATTTGTATTGTGGGGTAAATACCTAGTAGTGCAATTGCTGGGTTGTAGACTAGCTCAATTTTTAACTTCTTGAGGAACCTCCATACTGTTTTCCAGAGTGGCTGTAGCAGCTTGCATTCCCATCAAAAGTGTAAGAGGGTTTCCCTTTCTCCACACCCTCACCAACATTTGTGTTTCCTGACTTCTTAGTTTTAGTGATTCTGACTGCTGTGAGGTATCTCATTGTCCTCATTGTCCTTGATATGTATTCCCCTGATAACAAATGATGTGGAGCTTTTTTCCATGTGTCTGTTGGCTACTTGTATGTCTTTTATGGAGAAATGTCTGTTTATGTCTTCTGCCAATTTCTTGACTGGATTATTTGGTTTTTTTGGGTGTTGACTTTAATAAGTTCTTTATGGATATTGGATATTAGCCCTTTATCTCATATGTCTTTGACAAATATCTTCTCCCATTCAGCAGGCTGCCTTTTAGTTTTGTTAACTCTTTCCTTTGCTGTGCAGATACTTTTTATCCTGATGGTCTCAATAAGTCATCTTTGCTTGCGTGATGCCTCCAGGTTCCGTTTTGTTTTTCTTTTCTTATTTAAAAGTATTTATTTATTTATTTATTTATTTATTTATTTATTCATGAGAGAGTGAGACAGAATGAGTGGGGAGAGGGGCAGAGAGAAAGAGAGTAAAGCAGGCTCCTTGCTGAGCAGGAGCCACCCCCCCCCCCATGGAGGGCTGAGTCCCAGGACCCTGATATCATGACCTGAGCCAAAGGCAGACACTTAACCAAATGATTCATCCAGGTGCCCCTGGATTTGTTTTGTTTTTCATTACTTTGGCTCTCCAGAGTTTTTTTCTGGTTCTATATAAATTTTAGAATTGTTTGTTCTAGCTTTGTGAAAAGTGGTAGTTGTATCTTGATAGGAATTGCATTTAATATGTAGATTGATTTGGGTAGTATAGACACTTGAACAATATTTGTTCCTCCAATCCATGAACATGAAATCTTTGTCCATTTCTTTGTGTCTTCTTCAATTTCTTTCATAAATCTTCTATAGTTTTCAGAGTACAGAACTTTTACTTCTTTGGTTAAGTTTATTCCTTGGTAACTTATGGTTTGGGGTACAGTTGTAAATGGGATCAATTTGTTGATTTCTCTGTGCTGCTTCATTGTTGGTGCATAGAAATGCAACAGATTTCTATGCAATTATTTTATATCCTATGGCTTTGCTGAATTCATGTTATCAGTTCTAGCAATGTTTTGGTGGAGTCTTTTGTGTTTCCTATATAGTGCATCATGTCATCTGCGAAGAGTGAAAGTTTGACTTCTTCTTGAGGATTTTGGGTATTTATTTCTTTTCATTGTTTGTTGAGGCTAGGGCTTCCAGGACTATGTTGAACAAGTTGTGAGAGTGGGCATCCCTGCCGTATTCCTGACCTTAGAAAGAAAGTTCTATTTTTCCTCATCAAGGATGATAATAGCTGTGGGCCTATATGGTCTTTATAATGTTAAAGTATGTTCCCTCAATCCCTACTTTGTTTAAGGTTTTTTTTTTTTGTTGTTGTTTGTTTGTTTGTTTTGTTTTTGTTTTTGTTTTGTTTTTAAATCAAGAAAGGATGCTTTACCTTGTCAAATGCTTTTTCTGCACCTATTGAAAGGACCACATGGTTCTTACCATTTCTTTTATTAATGCACTGTGTCACTTTGATTTGTGGGTGTTGGTCCACACTTTCAAGCCAGGAATAAATACCACTTACTGGTGGTGAATAATCCTTGAGGAGTAAAGTTGTGTGTTATATTTGAGACTTTTTTTTTTCTTGAGGTAGGCCTATATTGCAATATACTTCACTCATAGTCTTGCCTTTGCTGCATCCCAAAGGTTTTGAAAAGTTGTGCTTTCATTTTCATTTGCTTCCATGTATTTTTAAAAAATTCCTCTTTAATTTACTGGTTAACCCTTTCATCCTTTAGTAGGATGTTCTTTAATCCCCATGTATTTGTGGTCCTTCCAAATTTTTCTTGTGGATGACTTCAGGTTTCATAGTACTATTGTGAAAACAAGCACTGTATGATCTTAGTCTTTTTGTACTGGTAGAGGCCTGATTTGTGACTACTTTAGAGAATGTTCTATGTGCACTCAAGAAGAATGTACATTCTTCTGTTTTATAAGGAAATTATCTCAATGTATCTGTGAAGTTCATTTGGTCCAGTGAGTCATTCAGAGCCCTTGTTTCCTTGTTGATCTTCTTTTTAGGTGATCTATCCATTGTTGTAAGTGACATGCTAAAGACCCTACTATTATTGTATTATCAGTGAGTTTCTTAAAGTTTGTATCAATTGATTTATATATTTGACCACTTCCAAATTAGAGAAGTATTTACAATTGTTAGATTTCTCTGTTGGATAGACTTCTCTATTACGATACAGTGTCCTTCATTTTTATTGCAGTCTTTAGTTTAAAATCTAGTTTGTCTGTTGTGGCTTCTGGCTGGGTCAATTAATTGATTGTCTGACTCTTGATTTCACCTCAGGTCATAATCTCAGGATCCTGGAATTGAGCCTTGCCTTGGGATCTGGACTTGGCAGGGAGTCTGAATGAGGATTTCTCTCTGTCTCCTTCTGCCCCTTCCCCACTTTCTTTCTCTCACTTTCTCAATAAATAAATAAATCTTTGAAATAAATAAATAAAATCTAATTTGTCTGATATGAGGATGGCTACTTCGGCTTTCTTTTGAAATCTAGTAGCATGGTAAATGTTTCTCCATCCTCTCACTTTCAATCTGAAGGTATTTTTGGGTCTAAAATGAGTTTCTTTTAGGCAACATATCAAGAGGCCTTTTTTTAATCCATTCTTATATCCTATGTTTTTTTATGTGTCCATTTACATTCAGAGTAATTATTGAAAGACATGAATTTAGTGCCATTGTATTACCTGTGAAATCACTGTTCTTGTAGTTTATCTCTGTTCCTTTTTGGTCTTTGAAACTTTTGGGCTTTCTCTCCACACAAAGGATTCTCTTTAACATTTTTTGAAGGGTTGGTATAGTGTTCATAAGCTCCTTTAGTTTCAACTTGTCTTGGAAACCATGTCTCTGTCTATTCTGAATGACAGCCATGCTGGATAAAGTATTCTTGGCTGAATATTTTCCCTATTTAGCATGTTGATATACCATGCCAGTCCTTTCTGGCCCGCCTGGTTTCTGTGAACTGGTCTGCTGCCAGCCTTATGTGTTGATCTTTGTAGATCCTTTTGTCTGAGCTATTTTCAGGATTCTTTTTATCTTTGTATTTTGCAGGTTTCAGTATACTATGTCATGGTATTGACCTGTTTTGCTGATTTTAAGGGGAGTTCTCCCTGCCTTTTGTAGTTAAATGCCTCTTTCCTTTCCCAGATTAGAGAAATTCTCAGCTATAATTTGTTTAAATAAACCTTCTTTCTATCCTTTTTTCCCATTCTTCTTCTTCTGGGACTCCTATCATATGAGTATTATTGTGTTTTATGTACTTGCTGAGTTGCCTATATTTATCTACATGATCTAATAATTTTCTTTTCCTCTTCTTTTCAGCTTCATTATTTTCCATAATATTATCTTCTATATCACCTGTCCTCTCCTCTGCTTCTTCAGACCTCAAAGTGATTATATCTTATCTGTTTTGCATTTCAGTTATAGCATTTTTTTTTTTAATTTCAGCCTGGCTATTTTTAGGTCTTTTATCCTTTGGCATGGTTTTCTTCATGTTTCTCAAGTCCAGCCATTAGTCTTACACCTGTTGATCTCAATTTTTGTTCAGATATACTGCTTATATTTGCTTTGAGAAAGTCCCTAACTGTGATATTTTCCTGAGCTTTCTTTTAGGGAAAATTCTTCTATCTTGTCATTTTGGCTAAGTTGCTATGTTTTGTGTGTTATGAGAGCTTGTTACATTTCCTGCACCTCAGAATAAAGCTATATTAAAAAAAAAAAAAAAGGCCATACACTGCCTAGGGCCTGGCACTTCCAGAGGTATTTCTGGTATATGGTGTGTGCACTCTGCTATTGTGTTTTGGCTGCTCTTTCCCACTGTCCATCTTCTACAGAGCTCCTATCTGTAGTGGTGACTGTTTATACCTTTAAGTGTGCTCTTATTTGTTTATTAAGATAAGCCTGGAAAAGCAAAAAGAAAAAAAAAACTTTATCTAATATAAGAGAATAGCATAATTGAATTCCTCTGTTTGACCCAAGTCAAACAGACTTTGACTTA
>NC_081575.1:53307789-53331557 GCF_022355385.1 Mustela nigripes | reverse complement strand
TATCCTTGATGAACGCAGATGTGAAAATTCTCACCAAAATACTAGCCAATAGAATTCAATAGTAATTTAAAGGATCATTCACCACGAGCACGTGGGATTTATTCCAGGGCTGCAAGATTGATTCAACTTCTGCAAATCAATCAATGTGATACAACACATTAATAAAAGAAAGAACAAGAATCATATGATACTCTCAATAGATGCTGAAAAAATATTTGACAAAGTACAGCATTCCTTCCTGATCAAAACTCTTCAAAGTGTAGGGATAGAGGGCACATACCTCAATATTGTCAAATCCATCTATGAAAAACCCAAGGCAAATATCATTCTCAATGGAGAAAAACTGAAAGTTTTTCTGCTAAGGTCGGGAACACGGCAGGGATATCCATTATCACCACTGCTGTTCAATATAGTACTAAAAGTCCTAGCCTCAGCACTCAGACAACAAAAGGAAATTAAAAGCATCCAAATCGGCAAAGAAGATGTCAAACTATCACTCTTCGCAGATGATATGATACTATATGTGGAAAACCCAAAGACTCCACTCCAAAACTGCTAAAACTCGTACAAGAATTCAGTAAAGTGTCAGGATATAAAATCAATGCACAGAAATCAGTTGCATTTCTCTAACCAACAACAAGACAGAAGAAAGAGAAATTAAGGAATCAACCCCATTTTCAATTGCACCCAAAACCATAAGATACCTAGGAATAAACCTAGCCAAAGAGGCAAAGAATCTATACGCAGATAACTATAAAGTACTCATGAAAGAAATTGAAGAAGACACAAAGAAATGAAAAAACGTTCCATGCTCATGGATTAGAAGAACAAATACTGTGAAAATGTCTATGCTACCTATAGCAATCTACAAATTTAATGCAATCCCTATCAAAATACCATCCTTTTTTTCCCAAATAAATGGAAGATGTAATCCTAAAATTTATATGGAACCAGAAAAGACATAGAATAGCCAAAGGAATATTGAAAAAGAGAGCTAAAGTTGGTGGCCTCACAATTACGGGACTTCAAGCTCTATTACAAAGCTGTCATCATCAATACAGCATGGTACTGGTACAAAAACAGACACATAGATCAATGGAACAGAATAGAGAGCCCAGAAATAGACCCTCAACTCTATGGCCAAGTAATCTTTGACAAAGCAGGAAATCTTGCATCTGTGACATCATCTCCCTCCAATTATGTGATTTTTTTTAAATCCTCAGATTGTATCCTTAGTTGTTCAAAATAGTTTGATTTGTTCTAGCTCTATTTGAGGGATGAGGCAAGCTCAGAGTCCCCCAACTACTCCACCATCTTAACTCTTCCCTTGAAACAAAGCATTTTAGATGTGAAATATCCATTCTTGACTCAATGGTTAGATTCAGCAAAAGATGTTAGAAGAATATTTTACCTTAGTTGATGAATGCAATTGAATCTAACACAGAAGATATATTTTAGGCAATTAAAAATCTTCCATTCAATAGGAAAATATGTTATTTTATTGCTTTATGGTGTCTGGGATCAAGAATGCCCTGTGTTCTTCAAAGTCTTTCTAACTGGACTAAGAAACAAATTGACATGAGAAATAATACAAGAAAATAAAATTTAACAGCATACCTATGAGGAATCCACACACACGCATTCCAAAGCCAGTCAGGCAAAATGAAGTATATATGTCATCCAGAATTAAGAAGAAGTGGGTAGGCATCTGGGACTTCAGAGGAAAGAAATATAATTTACAGGGCAAAAAGGAAAAGAAAAGATGTTTAGTAATTAGATGTTTGCCCTGCCATGCCGATAGGTCACTCAGATAAAGTTTATCTCTGCTAATAACGCTTATTCTGGGAAAGACTCCCAACTTAGATTCTTCTACGTAGTTATTGGAAAGGAAAACGTTTCTCTTCACCCATAAGGCCTTGAAAGCTTTCATCTCCGAATAGTCTGCATGCCAAAGGTGCCCATCTTGGGGCAGCCTGCTCTCAACCTCTATAATGGTTCGTTCCTGACCAAAACTGAGTTGAACAAAAATTATGAATGTGAAACACTGTATGCAAAAAATTGATATGTATGCAAAAAATTTAAAAAAGTAACATGTAGTTTTGCAATTTTTGGACAGAGAAATGGGAAGAAAGGGGAGAATTAGGGAAGGGTTAGGAGGAGACAGACAAGGGGAGACATTAGAGAAAGGGAGTGAAAAATGGGGAAGGAGGATAACAAAGATGAAGTGAAGAAACATGGGAAGTGAAAAAGGGAAGGTAGATAGTTAAAAAAAAAGAATAAGAAGTGGGAAAATGCTGGAAGAGACAGAGGGAGACAGTATCTACAGCAAGAGAGGAAAAAGGAAAAAGAGAGGCGTAATGTGAGGATGGAGAAGAGAAACACAGGTATGCAAAAGTGTATGGAGGAGAGCTACAGGGAGACAGAAAGTGAGAAAGAAAATTTCTAGAATTAGTCCGTACTGAAACAAACCCATTACTAAATATCCCCTACTTAATAATGTAAAATCTTTTCATTAACATCATACAAGCATCCTGTGTTAAATTAATGATTAATTACAAATAGCATTTCAAATAGGAGATTCAGTCTACTTGCACTCACTCTCTCTTCTTTTCCCCTTACAAATCTTACAGAAGTGGGTGAATGGCTGCTAGAATCACACACCTGTTTTGTTTTGTTTTAAGATTTTATTTATTTATTTGACAGAGAGAGATCACAAGTAGGCAGAGGGGCAGGCAGAGATAGAGGGAAATGGGCTTCCCACTGAGCAGGGAGCTCAATGTGGGGTTCAATCCCAGGATCCTGGGAACATGACCTGAGATGAAGGCAGAGGCTTTAACCCACTGAGCCACCCAGGCACCCCCATTATTTCATTTCTTGACTTCCTAAATATCACTGTTTTCATTTTAAGATTTCTAAAAAAAATTATTTTATTTTTTCAGTGTTCCAAGATTCATTGTTTATGCATCACACCCAGTGCTCCATGCAATACATGCCCTCCTTAATACCCACCACCAGGCTCACCCAGGCCCCCACTCCTTTCCCTCCAAAACCCTCAGTTTGTTTCTCAGAGTCCACAGTTTCTCATGGTTCATCTCCCTCTCTTATTTCCCCCAATTCACTTTTCCTTTCCTTCTCTTAATGTTTTCCATGTTATTCCTTATGCTCCAAAAGTAAGTGAAACCATGTGATAATTGACTTTCTCTGCTTGACTTATTTCACTCACCATAACCTCCTCCAGTCCCATCCATGTTGTTACAAAAGTTGGGTATTCATCTTTTCCGATGGTTGAGTAATATTCCATTGTGTATATTGACCACATCTTCTTTATCCATCCATCTGTTGAAGGGCATGTTGGGTCTTTCCACAGTTTGGCGATTGTAGTCATTGCTGCTATGAACATTGGGGTACAGATGGCCCTTCTTTTCACTACATCTGTATCTTTGGGGTAAATACCCAGTAGTACAATTACTGGGTAAAAAGGTAGATCTATTTTCACTTTTTTGAGGAATCTCTACATTGTTTTCCAAAGTGGCTGCACCAACTTACATCCCTACCAACAGTGTAAGAGGGTTCCCCTTTCTCCACACCCTCTCTAACACTTATTTTTTCCTGTCCTGTTGATTTTTGCCATTCTAACTGGTGTAAGGTGATATCTCAGTGTGGTTTTGATTTGAATTTCCCTGAAGGCTAATGATGATGGACATTTTTTCATGTGTCTGTTAGCCATTTGTATGTCTTCATTGGAGAAGTGTCTGTTCATGTCTTCTGCCCATTTTTTGACATGATTATCTGTTTTTTGGGTGTTGAGTTTGAGGAGTTCTTTATAGATCTTGGATATCGCCCCTTTGTCTTTAGTGCCATTTGAATTATATAGTCATTTTGACCTTTGTCACTTCTATAGCATAGTTTTTTGTTTATTTATTATGTTTTCTGCCCAGTTTTTTCATCTATTACGTGACTAAGTCTAGGCAATTTTCTGCATTGTTAGGACTGAACTAAAGTTTCAATATATATATATATATATATTTTAATAACATTGACTTATCCTTATATGTATATGCATATTTTTGTGTAACTGATGAATTCCTAAATTCTACTCCTGAAACCAATACTACACTATATAGTAAATAACCAGAATTTAAATAAAATATTGGGAAAAATAAGAGAAAAGAAAAAGCAATGGACTTAAAACAGTTACTATGATGATGCACTAGACTTGGGTAGCTCTTTGCAATTTACTTTGCAGATCAGTTATAGAGCAGAAGAGAGAACCTTTGCTGCTGAAAAGACTACTTGAATTTGGAAACAAACATAAACAAAAATTGAGTGGTTGAAACTAGTTTTTTCCTCCCATCTTTTTTTTTCTTCTTTTTTTAATCACAAATCCATGATGAAGGCAGGATAATACCAAGTTAAGGAAAATATTGATGTCACTATGAGAATGGAAATAGAACTGAATTTAAATTTTCTTGGACATTTTTAAATAATTAATTTTTGTGTCAGACTCAAATGAGTCAGTCTGAGAAGAAAAGGAAAAAAAATGAGTCTCTGCATCTTGAGAAAAATAAAAATTTGTTATTAGAAAATTGAAATAGTTAATTTATTTCACTGAGATAAGCAGTATATCCCCCAAGAATAGCTAACATACCCAGGTTCAATGTAGCATCAAATTTAATCTAATAAAGTGGCTGAGAATAGTTCAGTGTGGTTTGAATTAAATAGCTTTAAAGAGAGGATTAATGAAAATTTGTTCAGTAAAAAAGGGAAAGTTACAAAACATTCTAATAGAACTCAAGAAAAAAAGAACAAAATGAAAGACATCTTATATATGTGCATATGTCCAAGAATAATTATATCACCACAGAAAAGTACCTGAAAGCAAACTGAAAACAGAAGTTGTCCCTGAGAAGATTTTAACTTTATACTCTATATATTTTGTGTTTTTTGATTTTTATTTATAAAGATAACAGCTTAAGAAATAACTTGTATAAATTACTTTCTAAAGAATCTCAGTAAAGTTCTTTTATAAGGGAAAAAAGAGTGTTATTCCCTATTTTTATATGTAGATCCTGCCTGAATAAAAATCAGTTGTGATTATTGTGATAACTAAATATTACATGAAATAGTCATTGAATGTTGTTATAAGGTTAATCCTTTGAAGAAAAAGTTTTAAAAATTATAGTCCCAATGGAGGTGGGTGGGGGACAGGCTAAATGGATATTGGGTATTAAAGGGGGCACTTGTCATGAGCACTGGTTGTTGTATGTAAGTGATGAATTGCTATTCCTGAAACCAATATTACACTATATGTTAACGAACTAGAATTTAAATAAAAACTTTAAAAAATTAAAAGTAAATGAAACCTGACAGCTCCAACCTGAACCAGAAGTATTCATTTCCTAAAAATAGTTCTTGGACCCTGAGTTAGGCCATTCTTTCTTTCTGACTTGCACTTCCCACATTTCTCCACCAATGACATGCAGCATTTCTTTCAAAGCAAAGAGTCAAACTGAACCAACACAGAAATGTTTTCTTGACCAATCACATCACATCTGACTCATGCCTCAACTGTGTTCAATGTTTCCTCTAGCTCTGTAATATATTTTCATGGATACCTTAGGAAAAACTTTTTTAAAAGTGACAAGTAGCAAAAGTAGGGATTTTATAGTTTATTGTGTGTTGCCTTGAGAATTGTAAAAAAGATAAAATTGCATTACTACTTACTTTATATTAAAAATGAAGGAAAAAGGAAGAACAGTTGAAGTTGGATACATTATTAATTTAGTAAATACCATTGTGTGTATGTTATTTTTGAAATTCTGTGTTAGGCTTTGGGTATATATAGAGAGCAAGATTTGTTCCATGTCCTCAGGAAACATATAGTATAGTGAAAAATCTTACAGTTAATAAATGTGCAATAGTGAACTCTCCGTTGCTATAAGCAAGAGGTTAGTTATTGCTGCTGTTGTTGTTATTATTATTATATCACCTTCCCATTCAATCACTAAATGAGGAACTGAATAAGGGAAAAATGAAGACAAATCAAGTTCCACCAAACTGATCAATATCTAAGCTAATCCTTTCCTTTTTAATCCAACTTGGTTTGAACTTATAAAAATCAAGTATTCAACAGGGATATATAGTTGTGGTTCCTAAGTTGGTCTGGAAGTCTATGATAATGCAAGATCTGGTAAAAATTCATGAGGGACTACTTGAAGATTCTTCCACTGACTACCATTGTTGCAGAAAAATATAAAATTCAATTCAGAAATTGTATTTTTTGATCACTTAACCATACATACTACCAATAAAGCCAATTTAATAAAATGAAGACTACATAAGAAATTAAGGTTTGTAAAAAGATGTTGTAAGCTGTAGACAAAAAAAAATAGTATCATAGAAAATTGACTGTAACATTTATAGAAAATATTTGTCATAGAAATATCATGGACTATGGTCTTATTGCACTGTTAACATTTAATATTATGTTTAAAGTCTTCAATTTGAGTTGACTATTGATCATTTGAATTAATTGCTGCATACTTCATATGGAAGTTGTTTTTCTCTTTTGGAGGGATACAAATATACAACTAGGCTTTTATAAGTTAGTGAAACACTTTAAACTTGACATTGTTATATTATTTTTAAGTGAAAATCTATGGCATAACTATCTTATTTTTACTATATTACCTTATTTAATAGATTTTTATTCATTAGAATTGTATCAATATGGAGATTTTCACTTTTTAAATATTCTGCTAGATTTTAATTTCAATACCTATATATTTATTCCTTTTAACTAGTTTAATCTCTTAAAATATGTGTGTGTTTTGTGATAATGTCTTCTTTGCTTTTTAAAAAATTTTTTGCTAATTTTTAAATTGATTTAAAGATACTTATTTTGATCTAGATAATGATTCTCAAAAGTTCCTGGAGGTAACAACAGGACTATTGATGTTGTTGCTTTTTTATGGTAAATTTTGAATATGTAAATTGTTTCCAAAGAAGATTTGTCTGTGGATCTTATTCTGCATGGATTGAACTTTCATTATTTATTTATTTATTTATTCATATATTTATTTCCTCTTTTATACACATCAAAATTTTAAAGAAGTATATTAACATTTCCCATAATTGCTCACTTTCTTTCACTTTAGTCTCATTTATTTCTAAATTTTTGTTCTAGTTATTTTGCTAAGTAAAATATATAAAATTTAGAAGTATAAAATATTTCTACTTTATTGTCAGACATAAATTTATTTATGAAAATTGAGCAAGTCTTCACCAATTTATCTTAATGTCATATTCTTGACATTCTTAAATTTTCTTGAAATTTTGTCAAAATTTCTTGACATTCTATGACTTAAATTTTCCCACCTCTGTGTTTATAAATCTACTTTTAAACAGAAAAGTGAACATGTATTTTTATAATCCTTTAAATCGATAAGTCAAATGAGTATTAAAACTTGACATATAAAAAATCAATATCCTTTCTTTCCACTTCTTCATTCCTCTTTAACTTTCCTATTTTATTTTGAACCTGAATTCTTTAGATGAGTGTTTTAAGTTTACTGTCACCAGGAAACGCAGGAGTATTAACTGCTGAGAACCACTGCTTAACTTCTTACTTTTGGCATCCTTAGACCATATAAGTGGTATAAACTTATACCACAACTTGTTAAACAGACCTGTGTTTATAAATTCTCAAGACAGACTTCTTTTTCTTAGCTAGATATCAGATTAAGATAAGCACAGATTCTTGGAGTTTCACTGCTCTGAAGGATATTTTTTTAATCCAATGTATATATAGTATATATAGTTCTTTAGAGGTTTGGGCTTTAATCAGGGATCTCCTTTACAACTTTCCACATCATGTGAACCTAAGACTTAAGTTCATGCCTTTTCCTTGCAATTGAATCACAAGCCCCTTAGTTTGAAGACCTATAAATCCCTCCTTCCCCAAAACATAATCATCAGTGTTTTTGTTGTTCATTTTTTTTTTGTCACTTAAGGATTGCTTTTCTTTTCTTGTGCTCTCAGTATTACATTTAAAGGGATGTTGTTATGTTTTATCCTATAATTCTGTGAATCTTTTTACAGGGGAATTTTCACATTATTTATTTTGCAATATCACTAGAAATGGAAGTCCACTGGGTTTATACACTTGAATATTCCATCTGTGATATGCAGAGGAAAACATGCTCAAAATCTATTTTGCCTTTATAGCGTTTTCTCTTGCAATATTTCAAAAGAAACTCAAGGATTTTTTTCCGAGATTTTTGTTTATTTTTCTTATATCTGTACTTTTTATTCTTCTTTCCCCTTTTCTTCCTCCATCTCTCCCACCCTCCCTCCTTTCCTTCCTCCATCCCTCCCTCTTTCTTTCCCTTTCTTTCTTCCTTTCTTCTTCCTTCCTTCCTTCCTTCCTTCATTCTCCTTTCTTTTTTTTTCTTCTTTCCTTCTTTCAAGAGGAAATAGGCTCCTCCCCAACTGAACTTTTTGTTTCAAGTATTTATTTAGTTTCTAGTTAGTTAACATATAGTGTAATATTCATTTAAGTTTGCTTATTTTTTGTTTGCTTTTTATGGGGAAGATTTTTCTCTCCTATTCTGAATGACAGCCTTGCTGGTTAAAGTATTCTTGGATGCATATTGTTTTCCCATTCAGCATTTTGAATATATCCTGCCAGTTTCTTTCAGCCTGCCAAGTTTCTGTGGAGAGATCTTCTGTTAACCTTATTTGTCTTTCTTTGTAAGTTAGGGATTTCTTTTTCCTTGCTGCACTCAGGATTTTTTCCTTATCTCTGTATTTTGCCAGTTCTACTACTGTATGTCTTCGTGTTGACCTGCTTTATTTCATATATATATATATATATATATATACACACACACACACACACACATATATATGTATATATGTATAGACACACACACATATATATACATATATGTATATATATATTTAACAGAGAAAGAAAGAGCACACAAGCAGGGGAGCAGCAGGAAGAAATAGAAGCAGGCTCCCTTCTGACAGGGAGCCCAATGTGGGTCTCCATCCCAGGACCCCGGGGTCATGACTTGAGCTCAAGTTGGTTGCTTAACCAACAGCCACCCAAGTGCCCCTGCTTTTGTTGATTTTGATGGGAGTTCTCTGTGCCTCCTGGATTTGGATGTCTGATTTCTTCCTCAGATTAGGGAAGTCTTCAGCTATAATTTACTTAAATAAGCCTTCTGCACCCTTTTCCCTCTCTTCTTTTACCATGACTCCTATGATATGAATATTATTACACTTTATGGAGTTGCTGACAGGTTGGCAGTCCACTCAGGCACAGATAGGATAAAGGCAGAGATCTGAAGGAAGGATGGGACAAATGAGAGGAAATTGTTGGCTCTTCTGTGAAGGCTTCCTGAGCAGCAACATGTGTGAACTCCCCTCTCCATGGATGAAAGAGCTGGCTAGAACCACTTTTACCCCCACCCATCAGAACAGTCTACATTGTGACCCAGTGCTGTTCTTTCCTTCTTTTCAGCTTCATTATTTTCCATAATTTTATCTTCTATTTCACTTATTTGTTGCTCTTTTTCTCCCATTCTTGTGGTCATTGCATGCAGTTTTGTATCTTGGGTGTAGCATCTTTTTTTTGAATTTTGGCCTGGCATAGTTTTTAGGTATTTTATCTCTGTTGTAAAGGATTCCCTGTGCCTTCTATGCTTTTTTCATTCCTAGCTGGTATCCCTATGATTGTTGTTTTAAATTCTAATTTAGGCATATTACTTATATCTGTTTTGATTAGATGCCTGGCCATGACCATTTCTTGTTTTTTCTTTTGGGATGAATTACTCCATCTTGACATTTTTTCTGGGTCTTTTTCTTCTCTGTGTTAGGAAAACCTTTTATGTTTCCTGCTCTGGGAAATAATGGCTATGTTAAGAAGAGGTCATATACAGTCTAGGGTTTGATGCTTCAGCAGAAGTGTTTCTGGTGTATGCTCTGTGCTCTCTGCTGTTGTCAGCTGCTCTTTCCTTCAGGGCAGTCCTCTGCAGAGTTTCTCCTTGCATGCAGTTGGAAGTGTTTGGAACTTGTCCACTGTATGGTAAGTTTTGACTAAGTGTGTTTTTTTCTGCTTGTTAAAAGGGCTGGATCCTACTTCCCTTAGAGTTGAATCATTGCAGCACTCTATGGTCTGTAGCTTTTGTGGGTGCAAGTGGCTTGTGTGATCTTGTGGGGGGCACTGCTGCTCAGGCACAGTTGTGCTAGGAAAAAGCACCTGCAGAGCACAAGTGGTCAGGGCTTGCTCTAAGCAGTTCAAGCCTTCACTGTGGTCCCTGTGCTTTTCAATGAAGTATATCTGTTCTGATGGGTGGGGGTAAAAGTGGTTCTAGCCAGCTCTTTCATCCATGGAGAGGGGAGTTCACACATGTTGCTGCTCAGGAAGCCTTCACAGAAGAGCCAACAATTTCCTCTCATTTGTCCCATCCTTCCTTCAGATCTCTGCCTTTATCCTATCTGTGCCTGAGTGGACTGCCAACCTGTCAGCAGGGTGCTTCTGTGTTTTATCTCAGGCACACTGGTTGGGTTTCAAAACTCCAAACTTTATAGACCTGGTGTGACAAGAACCCATACTGATCCTCTGGGGGAGAGTCTCACCATTCTGTGGTTGGTACTAATTTGTCCCAGAAGCACAGTAATACATATATGCAGGGGCTTGGAGTTTATGGTAAAATGCAGCAAAAAGCTGACATCCAGGTTAGGTGCCCTCATCATCTGCCCTTTTTTCTATGTTAATGAACAGAGTAGCTCAATGGTGCCCGCTAGCTCTTTTGCCCTCTGAGAGGTAGTGGTACCTCTCCCAAATGCACTCCAAGAAGGGCAACTGTCTCTCCCAGCATGGGCCAGGGGATCCTTAAAGCACACTGATCACTCCCAGGTCTCTGCCTTCCTTCTCCACAAAAGCACCTCTACACCCACCAGGCCCCATCTTGGCAAAGGAGCATGTGCCTGCAACTCAGGTCATGATCCTGGTGTTCTGAGTTCAAGCCCCTCATCTGGTTCTCTGCTCAGCAGATAGCCTGCTTCTCCCTCTCCTCCTGCCTACTGTTCTCCCTGCTTGTGTTCTCTCTATCTCTCTAACAAATAAATGAAAAATTTTTGAAGATTTTATTTGATAGACAGACATCACAGGTAGGCAGAGAGAGAGGGGGAAGCAGGCTCCCTGCTCAGCAGTGAGCCTGATATCAGGCTCAATCCAAGGACCCTGAGATAATGACCCAAGCCAAAGGCAGAAGCTTAACCTTCTGAGTCAGCCAGGTGTCCCCAAATAAATAAAATCTTAAACAAAATATTGAGAGATCCACACACACACAAAAAGGAGAAACCATTGGAAACAAATTAAATATTACCATAAAATTGTTTTTATTTGCATTTCAAAAATGCAGATGGTTTGTGATAAAAACAAATTTTATGATTGAGCTTAGTAAATCATGTTTTATTCATAACTGGACAATTTCTTACTGAAATAAATTATTGTACTCAGTCAACAAGTCATTTTGTTTTTCCTTTAAGTAAAGTTTCATTAATTTAATAATGAATTTAAGAATTATTTAAGAATTAAGTCCCAGTCAGTGGTTTTGGGGAGTGTTTTTCTTGTGCAATGCCTTGTGTCCTGCTCTCTCTGTGTGTTTCTGTCTCTCTCTCTTTCTCCCCTGTCTCCCTGATAAGGGCTCCCTTCCCTCTGCAGCATGGGCCATTATTTTCTCTCCCAAATCACAGTTCTGTATCTCCTGCTTTCTACGATGTGGCCTCATTTCTTCCTCCAGTGTGCCAGCTTGTTCACATAGTCCTCAGATTAATTTCCTGGGTTCAGAATGACCTCATATTTAGCTAGCTATGATCAAGCAATGTGGCCAACATTAGGTCCTCCTACTGCTCTGCCATCTTAACTCCGCTTCTCTCCTGTAGTTATCTGTTAAATACATCTCTTCTTTCTTATTTTGTAAATTCACGTAATTAAAATTTCAGAAGTAAAGGGTACTCATTATAAAAAATAAAAAAAAAACTAACTTGAAATCCATTATATAGGGAAGCTTAAATTTATTCAGAATAAAAAAAATAAGCTAAAGACTAAGTTAAATGCCAGTATAAAAATTGCTTTTTAAAATTCATCTTTTTTTTAAGAACTTGAAGAAATGTCTTGTGGAAAATCATGTCTTTCACCAAATGGTTTCATGAAGCCCAGATGTTTTCCAACCTCCCACAAAGATATATCTTACCACAGTGAGGACAGCATATTCTTCTTCCCATACTTTCTTAACTGGCTCAATTCCTTAGGAATCTATTTCTTTCCATGATTAGCTCAAATAAGCTTATTTTGGCAGAATTAACCTTAGCCTCTTCATGAAAATTAATTTGATGGGAGGAAGTAAGCATGAAGTAAACCAACTTATCTAAAAATATTGGCAGCTTCAAATGCCACTGTTTCATTGGGTACCATTTTAATTATGTCCACTACACACAAAAAAATCCAAGAATTCAGATTATTTTAGGAAAATAAGGTTAATATAGATTTAAATTAATTGAGTCATAAATGTGCCAGCTTTATGTGGAATTCTGTGTGAATCAACAATTTTATAACATGTTATTGATATTATGATAATATTAGTATGCAGCAATTGAATTATATGTACATGTATGTTTTCTGTTACTTCCATGACAGATTATCACAAGTTTAGTGGATTAAAGCAACTCAAATATATTATCTTACAATTCTGAAGATTAGAAAACCAACAAAGTTGTCAGTGGACTAAAATCATGGTGGTAACAGATCCATATTCCTCTTTGGAGGCTGTAGGGGAGAATCTGTTTCTTTGCTTTTACTAGCTTCTATTGGCCACTCACATTCCGTGGTTCATGGTCCTTTCTTCTATCTTCAAAGTGAAAATATTGCATCCCTTTTACCCTTGTTTTCCTCATATCTCCCTTTTATTGAGTCCAGGAAAATCTGGAAAGGTTTTCTTCTTTTAAGAATTCAGGTGATTAGCCTGGGCCCATTTTCATAATCCAGAATAATCTCCTCAATTCAAAGAACTTAATCTAAATTGTATCTGCCAAGTTCCTTTTGCCATGTTAGGTAACATTATCACAGGTCCTAGGATTGAGGAAGTGGACATCAATGGGGGCCATCTTTCTGTCCTATCTCAATGTGTGGAAGTAAAGTCTTTCTCTCAACTATCTAAATGTTTGCCTAAGCAAATGAATTGGCAATGCAATCACACCAATTCAGTCAATAATATCATCATAAAATAATGTGATGGATATATTTTATATAGAACAAGACTTAAAAATGAAATCTATGTCATACAAAAAAGAAAGAGTTCAATATTTAGCAAGTATTTGTTGAGCACTTATTATTTGCCAAACATTTTAGGTCTTAATCAAATAACATTAAGTTGGGTTTAACATTATTAGACTTTATGAGTGTCTACTATTCACCATTTGACTTGATGAGAGTCTACTGTTCACCATTTATCTAGGTTACAATGAATACATCTAGAAAATGTTTACATAAAAGCTTTAAATCTCACAGGTTGGTATGCTTTTAAGTTTATATTTATTAAAATAGTTATATATTAGTCATGCTATTCAATATGAATATTTTACATTATATAATGAAAAAGAACATAATGAATATAAAACTCATATTTCACTAAATATTAAGAATTTTATAGTTAAAAATAATTTTTCATTTTAAGAAATAAAACACTGAGGGGTGCTTGGGTGGCTCAGTCAGTTCAGCATCTGCCTTCAACTCAGGGCATGATCCCAGGGTCCTGAGATCAAGCCCCACCTCTGGCTATCTGCTCAACAGGTAACCTGCTTCTCCTTCTCCTTCTGCCTACTGTTCCCCCTGCTTGTGATCTCTATATCTCTCTAACAAATAAATAAAATATTTAAAAAGAGAAAATATTGAGAGATCCACAAGAAAAAAAAAAAAGAGAAACCATTTGAAACAAATTAAATATTACTATAAAATGGTTTTTATTTGCATTTCAAAAACGCAGATGGTTTGTGATAAAAGCCAATTTTATGACTTAGCTTAATAAATCATTTTTTATTCATAGCTGGACATTTCATACTGAAATAAATTATTGTACTCAGTCAACAAGTCATTTTGGTTTTCCTTTAAGTAAAATATCATTAATTTAATAAACCCCTTTAAGAATTAACTA
Organism: Mustela nigripes; assembly: GCF_022355385.1. Taxonomy (NCBI): domain Eukaryota; kingdom Metazoa; phylum Chordata; class Mammalia; order Carnivora; family Mustelidae; genus Mustela; species Mustela nigripes. The sequence continues at coordinate 53,317,332 of NC_081575.1, read as the reverse complement.
GCTTTCTACAGCACCCCCTCCTAATCAAAACTCTTCAAAGTGTAGGGATAGAGGGCACACACCTCAATATCATCAAAGCCATCTATGAAAAACCCACCACAAATACCATTCTCAATGGAAAAAAACTGAGAGCATTTCGCTGAGGTCAGGGACACGGCAGGGATGTCCATTATCACCACTGCTATTCAACATAGTACTAGAAGCCTAGCCTCAGCAATCAGACAACAAAAAGAAATTAAAGGCATCCAAATCAGCAAAGAAGAAGTCAGGCTATCACTCTTTGCAGATGATATGATACTATATGTGGGAAACACAAAAGATTACACCAAATCTTCTAGAACTTGTACAGAAATTTATTAATGTGTCAGGATATAAAATCAATGCACAGAAATCAGTTGCATTCCTTTACACCAACAACAAGACAGAAGAAAGAGAAATTAAGGAGTCAATCCCATTTACAATTGCACCCAAGACCATAAGATACCTAGGAATAAACCTAACCAAAGAGGCAAAGAATCTATGCTCAGAAAACTATAAAGTACTCATGAAAGAAATTGAGGAAGACACAAAGAAATGGAAAAATGTTCCATGCTCCTGGATTGGAAGAACAAATATTGTGAAAATGTCTATGCTACCTAAAGAAATCTACACATTTAATGCAATCCCTATCAAGAACCCACCCATTTTTTTCAAATAAATGGAAGATGTAATCCTAAAATTTATATGGAACCAGAAAAGACCTTAAATAGTCAGAGGAATGTTAAAAAATAAAGCTGAAGTTGGTGGCATCACAATTCCAGACTTCAAGCTCTATTACAAAGCTGCCATCATCAAGACAGTACAGTACTGGCACAAAAACACATAGATCAATGGAACAGAATAGAGAGCCCAGAAGTAGACCCTCAACTCTATGGTCAACTAATCTTTGACAACGCAGGAAAGAATATCCAATGGAAAAAAGACATCCTGTTCAACAAATGGCGTTGGGAAAATTGGATAGCCATATGCAGAAAAATGAAACTGGACCATTTCTATACACTACACATGAAAATAGATTCCAAACTGATGAAGGACCTCAATGTGAGAAAGGAATCCATCAAAATCCTTGAGGAGAACACAGGCAGTAACCTCTTTGACCTTAGCTGCAGCAACTTCTTCCAAGGAACATCACCAAAGGCAAGGGAAGCAAGGGCAAAAATGAACTATTGGGACTTGACCAAGATCAAAATCCTTTGCACAGCAAAGAAAGAGTTAACAAAACCAAAAGACAACTGACAGAATGGGAGAAGATATTTGCAAATGATATATAAGATAAAGGGCTAGTATCCAAAATCTATAAAGAATTATCAAACTCAACACCCAAAGAACACATAATCCAATCAAGAAATAGGCAGAAGACATGAACAGACATTTCTGCAAAGAAGACATCCAGATGGCCAACAGACACATGAAAAAGTGCTCCATATCACTCGGCATCAGGGAAATACAAATCAAAACCACAATGAGTTACCACCTCACACCAGTCAGAGCGACTAAAATTAACAAGTCAAGAAATGACAAATGCTGGCAAGGATGTGGAGAAAGGAGAACCCTTCTACACTGTTGGTGGGAATGCAAGCTGATGCAACTACTCTGGAAAACGGCATGATGATTTCTCAAAAAGTTGAAAATAGAGCTACCCTAGGACCCAGCAATTGCACTACTGGGTATTTACCCTAAAGATACAAATGTAGTGGTCTGAAGTGCCATGCACACCCAGATGTTTATAGCAGCAATGTCCACAATAACCAAACTATGGAAAGAACTTAGATGTCCATCAACAGATGAATGGATAAAGAAGAAGTGGTATATATATACAATGGAATACTATGCAGCCATCAAAAGAAATGAAATCCTGCCATTTGCGATTATGTGGATGGAACTAGAGGGTATTATGCTTAGCAAAATAAGTCAATTGGAGAACAACAACTATCATATGATCTCCCTGATATTAGGAAGTGGAGATGCAATGTGGGGGGCTAGGGGGGTAGGAAAAGGATAAATGAAACAAGATGGGATCAGGAGGGAGTCAAACTGTAAGCAACTCTTAATCTCACAAAACAAACAAGATTGCTGGGAGGGAGGGAGGAGACGGTGGTGGGGTTATGGACACTGGGGAGGGTATGTGCTATGGTGAGTGGTGTGAAGTGTGTAAACCTGGCAATTCACAGACCTGTACCCCTGGGGCTAATAATATATTATATGTTTATTAAAATTTTTAAAAAAATATACAAAAAGTAAAAAAAAAATAAATAGAATTAAGTAGCTTTTATTCCTCTGAGGTTTAAGAAATGAAACATTGAAACACCCTTATGGTCCATTAAAAAAATTAAAAAAAAACCTCTTACAATAGAAAAGATGTTTCCTTTGGAGAGGAACCATGTCTTATTCATCTTTGTGTCCCCCATAGTTTGGTGGTGATTCTGTTGTTTTATTTGTGATCTGTGAAAATATTAAAGTCATTTTTTTAGAAGATAAACATTTAAAACACAAGGGAAAATTCTGCTACTAGGGTTTAGATAGCTGTTCAAAACGCAGAGAAGCTTATTTAGACACTGTTTTATTAGATAATAATTTTTCTCACACATCCTTCAAAGGGACACTGCCCTCTATGATGCTCAGAGACCTTGAAATAGTCCATCCATCTTGATTCCAATGCTGCTTACTTTTCTCAAACCAAAAAGAAAAGAAAAAATGAATGATGTTGATCAATCTCAGGTGAGAGATGGTGGCATAACCCATAACTACACTTTTGGGGAAAAAAGTTGCATATTTAATCAGTTTGTCAAATTCTGATTTCTGTAATGCATTATAACATATTCAAAGTTCTCAGAAGTCTTAAAGAAAATACACTTGATTGTGTTTACTCAGCTTCTGGAATCTGTAAAATTTTTTTTTTAGTAAATTTGGAAAATTTTATAAAATTATTTCTTCAGATAACTTTTCAGGCCTCTTCTTTCAATGCAGAATTCTAATGATATGAATACTAAATACTTTTTACAGTCCTACAAGTCCCTGAGGCTCTGTTCACTTTTTTGACATCTAATTTCCCACTGTTGTTCAAACTGAATAAATTTTATTTATTTTTCTTCAAGTTATCTGATTCTTTCTTCTGTCCCTTCCATTCTCATGTTGAAACCATCCACTGAGTTTTTTATTGTGGTTATTTTAATTTTCAGTTCTAAAATTTCCATTTGACTCTTTCTTATATCTTCCTTTTTATTATTTTGGGGTTTGTTTATTTGTTTGTTTTTGCCTGAGGCTTTCTATATCTTCGCAGAGAGCTCTTATTTTTCAATGTTCCAAGTGTATTTGTTATTGCTTGTTAAAGGGTTTTTTATGATGACTGTTTGGCAATTCTTTTCAGATAACTCTAACAATTCTGTCATCCTGATGTTGGTATTTGTTGACTGTGTTCTACCTTGTTACAAGTTGAGGTGGGAGTTCTGGCTCTTCTTTAGTTCTCCACTGATACCTCCTTAACTGGAAGGGGTAACAATGACTGGCTACTGCTCCCCACAAAGCATTCTCTGACATTACTCTGGGAGAATGACAGTGAGTTGTATGAGGGCAGGAGGAGAGAAGTTAAAGCAATTTGTTATAGACTGGCAGATTTGGAAGTCTAGGGTCTCCACTAGGCCGGTATGTGTGGGGATGGAGCCTTTTTTTTCCCTATAGTAAAAGGTGCAATGAAGAGGTTATTGTGTACTATTGTCTTTCGCATTAAGCCATTCCTTTTCAGTACTTTTTGTTACTGACAGTAGGTTTTTGATGGGACTTTTTTGGTCTGTGTCTGTTGGCATTTCCAGGTTACCAACTGCATATATGAGGAGGAAAAAAACAAAACAAAAGCCCAGGGATCTCACCACTATGCCCGGCCTTGGGTTCTGAGATCCCTAGCCACTAGTCTGCCCTCTGTCCACTTTTTAGACTCTTTATGTTTGGTTTATATATAATTCCAAGAGATTTTTGTTGAAGTTAGCAGAAGGAAAAAGGAAATGTACACCTACTCCATTATTTATATCATTTTTGTGATATGAGAAATTTTGATGCTTAGTGCCCAGATCCACTAATATGCTGGTGATTTCAACATGGTGATATTTTAATTCTATCATTGGTTTACATTTATTACTGGGGACATTTTTATAAAGATGTGCTTCTCCTTACCTGTTTTTTGGTTGTCCAATGGTATAATTCCAATTATATATATATATATATAAAGGTAAGTGAATGATTCTTTCACTTTAGTTACCAGTTTCTAAGACAATGAATTGATTCTGTCATTCTGAAAGAGACACCAAGTAGATAATTTTCATATCATTATGATTTTATAGATTTAAACATTTTTATGTGTTTCATTGCACTGTGATTCTTATTTTTATTGATGGTTAATAAAATGGTCCAATTTTTAATTGTCCAATTTTTGGCTGGTAGAGCTTTTTCAAGTTGGCTTTTGAGTCCTTTTGACATGACCTTAATAATCTTGATAGATATTTGCTATCTGGTAAGATAAAATGATCGAGGATCACTGCCTTATACATTTCCTGCTGTTGACTTTGAATCTGCCATTATTCCAAGAGAGCCTTTTTTCTTTTATTGGGTAATGTTCTGAAACCATAATCTGTATGCTCAGATCCTCATTGCTAAGGTTTGGATCATTTTTCTAGGACTTTACACTGGACAAAGTTGTGAAATATGTTTGTGTGTGTGTGTGTGTGTGTGTACTTGGACACACATATTTAAAGACAAAACACAACATAAATTTATACTATTTTTTTCAAATTTATGTCCACACAATTTTTAATATAATGTCTTCTGTTTCACATCTGTAATTTCTTTCTTTTTCAAATTTTTTGAATATATTTGACACACAATGTTACATTAGTTTCAAATGCATAACAGTGATTCAACAAGTTTACCAGAATAGTCTATGATTATTATTTGCTTCATCCAATATTACTCCTTCAATAATTTTGGATAATAATACCTATACTAACATGGGTAATATAATAATTGAAAAAAAAGGTAAAAAAATATTTCTAGCTATTCCTCTTTATTGTGCATGATTTTTAAAAGACTTTTACTTGTAGCACCTGGGTGGCTCAGTTGATTAAGCATCTGCTTTCAGCTCAGGTCACAATCCTAAGGTCCCTGGATCAAGTCCCATGTTGGACTCTGAACCTGCTTCTCCCTCTCCCTCCACGTGCCACTCCCTCTGCTTATGCTCGTTCTCTCTCTCTGTCAAATAAATAAATAAAACCTTAAAAATTAAAAAAAAAATACTTGTACTATATTTACATTAGTATAGAAAATATACTTTTTACATTCTCTTTTAGTCCTAATTCAGTCTTCATTCTATAATAGCTGCACATTTAATGTTTAGTAATAGTGTTTGTTAGTTTTTAAGTTTCTCCACTCATTTTCATTGTCTTAAGTTCATTCTCCAATGCAATCTTGGATCATTCATGGAAGTAATAATTCGAGTTTTTTTTTTATATTGGTCTTTGGAATTGAAAACCATTTTTGCAGGATATAAAACTATCATATACTCCATTCTCTGCTGTCATCATTACTACTAAAAAAAAAAATTATGATAATGTTTCATTCCCTAATAAGTCATTCTCTTGGATGTGCCCAGAATATTTTTTATCCTCCTTAGTAATTAATTCTAGTAATTTTAAAAGAATATAGAGATGCCTGGGTGGTTCAATTGGCTAAGCATTTGTATTTGGCTGGAGTCTTGATCTAGGAGTCCTGGGATCAAGCTGCACTTTGGGTTCCCTGCTCAGCAGGGAGTCTGCTTCTCCCTTTGTCTTCCCCACCTTGTGCTCTACCTCACTCTCTTTCTGAAATAAATAAATAAAATCTTTTTTTGTTTTTTTAAGAATAGATACTGGAACTCATCATTCTGAGTTGATGCTTTGAGGCATGTAGTATAGTGTGGTCTTTCAATATCCCAATTTTTTGTTCAGTTTTTATTTGTTCTGTTTCTTTGGTTTGACTTTCTCCTTCAGTGACTCCTATTGGAGTATAATGTATCTTCTTTACCTGTTTCAGTATTTAACACATTCTATAAAACCATTATCCTCTCTTTTTTAATTTCTTTTTTATTTATTAGGTCTTTTCTCTATTTGACTTCAATTACCTGTTTTTTTTTATTTCTTCCAGTTTAGAAGGAAAATTTAATTAATTTTCTTTCATTTGTAATATTTCCTCAAGTCTTATCATCTTAGCTTTATAATTTTAAGCTCTATTTTATGTTGTTCTCTCATATCTTGTACAATTATATTAATGTCTTTTAGCTCATTATAAGTTAATAAGTTATGGTTTTAATCTATTTTTATGAACTGTAAGAATACTTTTTCTGTTCCTTATCATTTACTATCTTATAACTTTGTATGAGGTATATCTTAATAATATTCAATTATTCATTCTTATGTAGAATCATTAGACTTGTTGAAATTTTAGATGGAGACAGTATACAGGGTAATTCATGGCAGCCACTTTAATGTAGCTCTAACATCCTAGAGCTTCCATTTATTGTTGCTGTGTTAAAAAAAAAATGGTGGTTTGCCTTCTGGCAACATAGAAAAATAATGAAGTAAGGCTGTTGAAAGCTCCAGAGTATATTGCAAGTTTATAAAAGGTAAAGTAAATTACAAATAGATGAGCCTTTTAAATGCTATAATTTAAACAAATGCCCACTAGGGGGAAAATGTATGAGGAAAATCATTTGCATAAAGGACTATGAGATCTGTATTTATACACTGAGTATACCTTGATGTAGGAAATTGTATCTTATCTAATTTTAAAATGCTTAAATTATAAGTAGAAACCTACTTAAGAATGCCTTAAGAAAGTCCATTTAAACTTATGTCCTAGTGATCCCAGAACATTCTACAAGAAAGGATTATCTTTCCCTTTTCCTCTTTATCAGGATTGCCAAAACAAAACAAAACTAAACTAACAATATAAGCAGAAATAATGGAATGTTTGCATGTGTGTATGTGTGGGTGTGTCATTATTATGTATTTATGATTGCATCCAGTACATGACTATTAACATACAGTAGCCAAAAGTTAGAAACAACTCAAATGTCCATCAGCTGATGAGTGGATAAATAAAATGAGGTTGAGGACTTATGTTAAGGGAGCTAAAATGGTGACATAGTAGCAGGACCCTAGTGACTTGTTCCTACACAAGAACACAGCTAGATAACTATCAAATCATTCTGGATACCCAAGAAATCAACCTGAGGACTGATAGGAAAACTGCATAATTATGAGATAACAAGCCCCAGTGAAGAAGGTAGGAAGTGCAGAGATGTGGTTTAGGTGCAGAGATGTGATCATGGGAGCTGCAGATAGGAGGGAGGCCCAGTCATAGAGAAAGGTAACAGAAAGTGGAACACACAGGGGTTAGCACAAGGAGAACACTTCCCCAAAGCCATTGGCTGGAAAAATAAGGACTGATTTTTGAGAGTTTTTGCAATGAGGGTCTCAAATACCAGTTTGAAAAGTTTGCGGGCTTGGCTGAGGTAGAGAACAGAGGATGCTGCCCTACTCCTGGAAAGAAGGCAGGCAAACAACCATGGGGCAGATGGTACATCTGAGGATTGCCTAAGGTAAACATAGTGAGACCATTCCCTCTTCTTGGAGCACATCTGTGAAAGGTGGCCCTGCTTTACCAGGAAAAAAAAAAAAGACTGTGGGTGCCATTTCTCCCCTCTGCCCCTCAGTATAGGTGCAGAGCCACCTGCTGAGGATGACTAACCCAGACAGTGTTGTTTAACCTGCTTTGTTCCAAATTCCACACCCTTGTGCTTTGGCAACACTGCCTTTCTGGGTCAAACCTGCATCATTCCAGAGCAGTGATTCCCCCCATCCCCTGCCCCCCCCCCACCCCTCCAAAGACCAGCATGGGTCTCTGCCACACCAAATCCCTAAATTTTAGATCTTTAAAGTCAACCCATTTTTCTGGGATAAAGCTCAAAGTACACTGCACTTCTCCAGTCAGGCAAGTAGTCCAGAGACAGAAAGTGTGAAAACAGTGATCTAAAAAACATCTAAGACACATGAGGAGAAATTATACACTTTTTCAAGAGTGCTTCAATAAAAGCAGAACTCAGACTCCCATCTCTGAGGACAAAGGAGCCAGTTAGTGCCATTTCACTCCCCCAACCCCCGGCATGAATCAGTTTCAGTAAATACTGCAGTGCTACCACTGGATGCCTAACCAGCTTACACCTAGTCCTACCACCCTGTGTCTTCTGGTACTGCTTTTCTCATGTAAGTGTGACTAAGGAGTGGTGCAGTGGGCCCTTTCCCCAAAAAAGAAGCGCAAACCCCTGTACACATCACATTTACTGCCAATAGAGTTCTGTAAGTTTTCAGTTCTAAAGGAAATAGCATCAGGTCTCTGTTAACAGGCAGATCATAGAACACTCAGTTAAAATTCACCATATTCTGACAAAGTTCAAACACTGTCTACTGAAGGCAAGGAGAATCCCTGAAGACCACTGGCCTGAAGGATAGAGCAGCCAAAACACAGGAGCAGAGTACCCACAGCACACACCAAAGATACTTCCTGAAAATCCAGGCCCTGGACATTATATCAACTCATCTTTATAAAACCATTAGCCTCAGGAGCAGGAAAAATAAGGCTTTTTTTTTTTTTTCCATACAGAAGTCAGAAACCTAGACAAAATGCCAAGCTGGAGGAATTCATCCCAAAAGAAAGAACAAGAAAAGGTAATGGCCAGAGAGCTAATCAAAACAAATATGAGTAACATGCCTGAGGAGAATATAAAGCAAGAATCATAAGGATACTTGGTATTCTTGAAAAAAGGATGGGAGACATCAGAGACACCTTACTGAAAAGATAAAAAAGCTAAAAAACAACCAGTCAGAAATGAAAAATCAAATAACTGAGATTTGAAACTGACTAGAGGTAATAACCTCAAGGATGGAAGAAGCAGAGGAATGAATAAATAATATAGAAGACAGAATTATCAAAAATAATGAAGCTGAAAATAAAAGAAAAAGAATACACAAGATCAAGGTCAAGATCAAGAGAGTACACAGTGAATTCAGTGACTTATTAAATGTAATAACATTCATATCAAAGGAGTACAGAAGAGAGAAAAGGGGACAGAAGGCTTATTTGATGAAATAATAGCTGAAAATGTCCCCACTTTGGGGAAAGAAAGAGACATAAAGATCCAGGAGGGGATAAAAGAAAAGAAAAGAAAAGAAAAAAACTCCCATCAAAATCAACAAAAGCAGGCCAACAACAAAACACATTATAATTAAATTTGCAAACTACAGTAATAAAGCAAAAACCCTAAAAGGAACAAGGAAAAATAAGTTCTTAACTTACAAAGGAAGACCTATAAAGCTACCTGTAGATCTCTCAATAGAAACCTGGCAAACCAGAAGAAATTGACATGTACTACTCTGGCTTTCTTTTGACATCCATTTGCATGATACTTCTTTCTTCATCCCT
>NC_081575.1:53283154-53302789 GCF_022355385.1 Mustela nigripes | reverse complement strand
AGGGATGAAGAAAGAAGTATCATGCAAATGGATGTCAAAAGAAAGCCTGAGTAGCAAAATTTATAAGAAAAAAAGCTAGATTTTAGGGGCACATGGGTGGCTCAATCATTAAGCATCTGCTCAGTCATGATCCCTGGATCCTGAGATTAAGCTCTGCATCAGGCTCCCTTTTCAGTGGGGAACCTGCTTCTCCCTCTCCTACTTCCCTTGCTTATGTCCTTCTTTTAGCTGTCTCTCTCTCTCTCTGTGTCAAACAAATAATTAAAATCTTTAAAAAAGAAAAAAATATATTTTAAATAAAAGACTGGAGCAAGTGATGAAGAAGGGCACTGTATCATAACAAAGGAGATTTTCCAACAAGAACATCAATTATAAATAGTTATGCTCCCTAATAAGGAGCAACAAAATACATAAAACAATTCATAACAAACATAAAGGAACTAATTGGTAATAATACAGTAAAGTAAGGGATGTTAACTTCCCTCTTCCATCAATGGACAGATCACTTAGGCAGAAAATATGCAATGAGACAATGGCTCCGAATGACACATTAAACAAGATGGACTTACCTGATATATTCAAAACATTCTATCTTAAAGAAGCAAAACACACATTCTTTTCAAGTACTTATGGCACATTTGCCAGAATAGATCACATATGAGGTTACAAATTCCCAATAAGCGCAAAAGGATTGAAATTGTATGTCCATCTTTTGGACCACAGCACTATGAAATTTGAAATCAGCCACAAGAAAAAAATTTGGAAAGACTAAAAACACATGAAAGTTAAATAACATGCTACTAAAGAATGAATTGGTCAACCAGGAAATTAAAGAAGGAATTAAAATATACATGGAAACAATGAAAGACAATGATCCAAAACCTTTGGGATGAGGAAAAGAAAAGGTCATAATGGGGAAGTATATAGCAATACAGGCCTACCTCAAGAAGCAAGAAAATCTCAAATAAACAACCTAACATTACACCTAAAGGAGCTAGGAAGATAAAACAAACAAACAAAAACAAAAACAAAAGCAAAATACCTAAAGGCAGTGGAAGAAGAGAAATAATAAAGATTAGAGCAGATAACATAGACACAAAAAAACAAAAACAGTAGAACTGATCAATGAAACCATGAGCCATTTTTTAATGTAATAAAATTGATAAAACCTCAGCCAGACTTATCAAAAAAGAAGAGAAAATGACTCCAATAAATCAAATCACAAATGAAAGAAGAGAAATAACAACAAACACCACAGAAATATAAACAATATAAGATAATATTATGAAAATATATAGAACAATAAATCAGACAACCTGGAAAAAATGGACAATTTCCTAGAAACATATAAACAACTAAAACTAAAACAGGAAGAAATAGAAAATATGAACAGGCAGAAAACCAACATAGATATTGAATCGGTATTGAAAAATATGCGCCCCCCCAAAAAAAAATTGGGGGTTTGATGGCTTAATAGGGGAGTTTCACTAAATATTGAAAAAGAAAGCTAAATCTATCCTGAAACTATTCCAAAACATAGGAAAGAAAGGAAAACATCCAAAGTCATTCTAGGAGGCCAACATTATGCTGATTCCAAAATCAGACAAAGCCAGACTCCACTACAAGGCAATATTCCTGATGAACATGAATGCAAAAATTCTCAGCAAAATAACTAGCAAATAAAATCCAACAGTATATTAAAAGAATCATTCACCTCAATCAAGCGGGATTTTTTCCTGAAGTGCAAACGTGGTTCAATATCCACAAATCAAGCACCATGCTACACCACATTAGTAAAATTAAGAACCTTATGATCCTCTCCATGGATACAGAAGAAGCATTTGACAAAGTAAAACATCCACTCATGTTAAAAATTCTCAAAACAGTACGGAAAGTGAGAACATATGTTAAGATAATAAAAGCCAGATTAGGAAAGCCAGCAATGAATATCATCCTCAAGGAGGAAAAACTAAGAACTTTTCCTCTGCAGTTAGGAACCAAATAGTGATGTCCACTTTCACCACTGTTATTTAACCTAGCACTGGAAGTCCTAATCTCAGCAAACAGCAAAAAGAATAAAAGGCATCCAGATCAGCAGCGAAGAAGTTAATATTTCACTCTTTCCAATGACATGATACTGTATGCAGAAAACCATTTAGAAGACTCCACCAAAAAATTGCTAGAACTGATACATGAGTTCAGTAAAGTCACATAATACAAATCAGCATGCAGAAATGTGTTGTGTTTCTATACACCAATAATGAAGCAGCAGAAAGAGAAATCAAAGAATCATCCCATTTACAATTGCACAAAAAATCATAAGATACCTAGAAATAAACCTATCTAAAGGGTAAAATGTTTGTACCTTGCAGGTGGTGGGCATTAGGGAGGACACGGATTGCATGGAGCACTGGGTGTGGCGCAAAAATAAGGAATACTGTTATGCTGAAAATAAATAAAAATAAATTTAAAAAAAGAGACTGAAATCTATGTTTTGTGTTCATATAAAAAAAGTTTGTACCCTGAAAACTATAAAACACTGATGAAAAAATGTAGATGACATAAAGAAATGGAAAAACATTCCATGCCTATGGATTGGAATACCAAATATTGTTAAAATGTCTATATTCCTTAAAACAATATACATGGTTAATGTATTTCCTAATCAGATACCAGCAACATTTTTCACAGAGCTATAAAAAACAGCCCTAAAATTTATGTGGAACCACAAAAGCCCCAAATAGCCAAAGCAATCTTGAAAGAGAAAAGCAAAGCTGGAGACATCAAAATTCTGGACTTCAAGTTATATGATAAAGTTGTAGTGATTAGACACTATGGTACTGCCACAAAAACAGGCACTTAGATCAATATAACAGAATGGAAATCCCAGAAATGAACCCACAAGATAATGGTCAATTAGTCTCGACAAAGCAGGAAAGAATATACAGTGGGAGGAAAAAAAAGGAGTTTCTACAACAAACTGTATTGGGAAAACTGGACAGCAACATGCAGAAGAATGAAATTGGACCACTTTCTTACACCATATAAAGAAATAAATCCGAAATGGATAAAGACCTAAATATGAGACAGGAAACTATCAAAATCCTAGAACAGAAGACAGGCGCAATCTCTTTGACCTTGGCTGCAGCAATTTCTTTCCAGGCACATCTCCTGAGTCAAGGGAAGCAAAGGCAAAAATGAACTATTGGGACTTAATCAAGATAAATAGTTTTTGCACATCAAAGGAAGCAATCAACAAAATGAAAGGGCAATTTTTGGAATGGGAAAAAGATATTTGAAAATGACATATTTGATAAGGGTTAGTATCCAAAACATGTATAGAATTTGTAAAACTCAATACCCCAAATATATATAATCCAATTAAAAAGTGAACAGAAGACATGGATAAGCATTTTTCAGTGAAGACATGCAGATGGCTAATCGACGTGAAAAGGTGCTCAACATCACGGATCATCAAGGAAATAAAATTCAAAACTGGAATGTGTTATCACCCCACACCTCACACCTGTCAGAATGGCTAAAATTAACAACACAGGAAACCATAGGTATTGGCAAGGATGTAGAGAAAGGGGAACACTCTTTCACTGTTAGGTGGGAATGCAAATCAACAGCCAATCTGGGAAACAGTATGGAGGCTCTTCAAAAAAAGTGAAAAATAGGGACGCCTGGGTGGCTCAGTTGGTTAAGCCGCTGCCTTCGGCTCAGGTCATAATCCCAGCATCCTGGGATCGAGTCCCATATCGGGCTCCTTGCTCGGCAGGGAGCCTGCTTCTTCCTCTGCCTCTGCCTGCCACTCTGTCTGCCTGTGCCTGCTCTCTCTCTCTCTCTCTGACAAATAAATAAATGAAATCTAAAAAAAAAAAAGACTGCCCTATGATCGAGCAATTACACTACTAGGTATTTACCCAAAGGTTACAATAATACTGTTTCAAAGTGATGCACACACCCTGAAGTTTATAGCAGGATATATCAACAGTAACCAAATTGTAGAAAAAACCCACATGTCCAATGACTGATGAATGGCATATATATGCCCCCACTTATTTATATCCCACCTCTTTAATATTTCTGTGTGTGTGTGTGTGTGCATTCATCAGCCTTAAAAATAATGATATCAGGGCACCTCGGTGCCTCAGTCATTTAAGCAGCTGCTTTTGGCTCATGTCATGATTTCAGGATCCAGGGTTCAAGCCCCTGCTCAGCAGGGGATCTGCTTCTCCTTCTTCCTCTGCTTCCGCCGCCCTCCATGCTCATTCTCTCTTGCACACACTCTCTCTTTCTAATAAATAAATAAAATATTTTTTAAAAAGGAATGAAATCTTGACATTTGAAACTATATGCAGGGACCTACAGAGTGTTACACTAAATGGTATGTCTTTCAGAGAAAGACAAATACCATGTGATTTCACTCATATGTGGAATTTAAGAAACAAACAAACAAAAAAAACAAGCACAAAAAGAGAGAGAGAAATCAAGAAAATACTTAACTATAGAGAACATACCATAAAGGAGATGGAGGAGATGGTTTAAATAGGTGGTGGTATTAAGGAATGCAGTTGTGATGGGCAATGTGCTCTGTATGGAAGTGTTGAATCACTCACTGTATTTTACATTGAAAATAATATTACAATGTATGCTAACTAATTGGAATTTTAATAAAAACCTAAAAATATATTAGTTAATAGAACAAGTAAATAGATGTTAATATCTAAAAATCTTATATGGAATTATAATTAATGTTGCTCATCACAAGTAAGACATTATTATAAAAGTGATGTTTCTGTTTTTTTTTTAATTTTTTATTTTTTATAAACATATATTTTTATCCCCAGGGGTACAGGTCTGTGAATCACCAGGTTTACACACTTCACAGCACTCACCAAATCACATACCCTCCCCAATGTCCATAATCCCACCCCCTTCTCCCAGCCCCCTCCCCCCGGCAACCTCAGTTTGTTTTGTGAGATTAAGAGTCACTTATGGTTTGTCTCCCTCCCAATCCCATCTTGTTTCATTTATTCTTCTTCTACCCACTTAAGCCTCCATGTTGCATCACCACTTCCTCATATCAGGGAGATCATGTGATAGTTGTCTCTCTGCTTGACTTATTTCGCTAAGCATGATACGCTCTAGTTCCATCCATGTTGTCGAAAATGGCAAGATTTCATTTCTTTTGATGGCTGCATAGTATTCCATTGTGTATATATACCACATCTTCTTGATCCATTCATCTGTTGATGGACATCTAGGTTCTTTCCATAGTTTGGCTATTGTGGACATTGCTGCTATAAACATTCGGGTGCACGTGCCCCTTTGGATCACTACGTTTGTATCTTTAGGGTAAATACCCAGTAGTGCAATTGCTGGGTCATAGGGCAGTTCTATTTTCAACATTTTGAGGAACCTCTATGCTGTTTTCCAGAGTGGTTGCACCAGCTTGCATTCCCACCAATAGTGTAGGAGGGTTCCCCTTTCTCCATATCCTCGCCAGCATCTGTCATTTCCTGACTTGTTGATTTTAGCCATTCTGACTGGTGTGAGGTGATATCTCATTGTGGTTTTGATTTGTATTTCCCTGATGCCGAGTGATATGGAGCACTTTTTCATGTGTCTGTTGGCCATCTGGATGTCTTCTTTGCAGAAATGTCTGTTCATGTCCTCTGCCCATTTCTTGATTGGATTATTTGTTCTTTGGGTGTTGAGTTTGCTAAGTTCTTTATAGATTCTGGACACTAGTCCTTTAACTGATATGTCCTTTGCAAATATCTTCTCCCAGTCTGTCAGTTGTCTTTTGATTTTGTTAACTGTTTCCTTTGCTGTGCAAAAGCTTTTGATCTTGATGAAATCCCAATAGTTCATTTTTGCCCTCGCTTCCCTTGCCTTTGGCATTGTTCCTAGGAAGATGTTGCTGCGGCTGAGGTCGAAGAGGTTGCTGCCTGTGTTCTCCTCAAGGATTTTGATGGATTCCTTTCGCACATTGAGGTCCTTCATCCATTTTGAGTCTATTTTCATGTGTGGTGTAAGGAAATGGTCCAATTTCATTTTTCTGCATGTGGCTGTCCAATTTTCCCAGCACCATTTATTGAAGAGGCTGTCTTTTTTCCATTGGATATTCTTTCCTGCTTTGTGGAAGATTAGTTGACTGTAGAGTTGAGGGTCTATTTCTGGGCTCTCTATTCTGTTCCATTGATCTATGTGTCTGTTTTTGTGCCAGTACCATGCTGTCTTGATGATGACAGCTTTGTAATAGAGCTTGAAGTCCGGAATTGTGATGCCACCAACTTTGGCTTTCTTTTCAATATCCCTTTGGCTATTCGAGGTCTTTTCTGGTTCCATATAAATTTTAGAATTATTTGTTCCATTTCTTTGAAAAAGATGGATGGTACTTTGATAGGAATTGCATTAAATGTGTAGATTGCTTTAGGTAGCATAGACATTTTCACAATATTTATTCTTCCAATCCAGGAGCATGGAACATTTTTCCATTTCTTTGTGTCTTCCTCAATTTCTTTCATGAGTACTTTATAGTTTTCTGAGTATAGATTCTGTGTCTCTTTGGTTAGGTTTATTCCTAGGTATCTTATGGTTTTGGATGCAATTGTAAATGGGATTGACTCCTTAATATCTCTTTCTTCTGTCTTGCTGTTGGTGTAGAGAAATGCAACTGATTTCTGTGCATTGATTTTATATCCTGACACTTTACTGAATTCCTGTATAAGTTCTAGCAGTTTTGGAGTGGAGTCTTTTGGGTTTTCCACATATAGTATCATATCATCTGCGAAGAGTGAAGTTTGCCAGAATGGACAGAATCCAAAATGCCAGTACCTTCATAGCAGTTACCTTAAAATGCAATTTCAAGTTAAATATTGCTAAAATGGTGTAAGCAACAGAAGCCTCCTTTTGATTAATGAATGTAGTCTCCGAAGATTACTTGAAAATGCATTTGTTAGGATATATATATTATGGTAGGTTCATAAAGTTTAGATGAATTTGGAGTTTTTGGGTGACACAGTCTGTTAAGCATCCCAACTTTTGGTTTTTAGAGCCTGATATTATGGTCCTGAGATGGAGCCCCATATAGGGTCCTGCATTTAGCACAGCGTCTGCTTAAGACTCCCTCATCCTCTGCCCCTCCTCCTGCTAAAGTAAATAGGTAAATTAAAACAACTAACTTTATTAATGTATATCCATGCCTCATATAATATCTAACTGTGTTGTATGTTCAGAGGCATGCACCACATATGCATATATATATGCACACACAGAGACAGATGTGCACATGTACAAAGAGAATTTTATTTTCTACATTGTTGGAAATGACATGGAAAACCTTAAAGCCTGCCTTCCAGTTCCATTATGCCTCATTTCATAATCTTATATGTGCAAGAAATATCTTATATGTTACTTGCATATTACATATGTGTATATATGTATCCCAATGATAATTTCATTGCCATAGCAACATGATAACTATTTGTATGGACCAATCAGATTTAGCTTTCTTATATCACTGTAATATGATTACCAAGAAGCTTATTTATCTGTATAAGAAAACTCCTAATCAGTATCTAAATGTTCTCATACTAGAAAAATTTTCATTTACTAGCTGCACAGAAGCCAAATAATACAGAGCATAGGGGGACAAAACAATTTTCACTGATTGCTTCTTAGGTGAAGGATAGGAAACATGCAGAGTAATTTAAACAGCCAAAGGGACTGTGTTTGTCATGGTCAAGAAAGACAGAACCATGTATCATAAATTGCGTTTATCAGATCCTGTGTAAGGTATAGCAAGTGAAGCATGAAAGTAATACCATATCACTACTCTTCCATTCATTCATGAATTTTACATCTATCAATTATGCTTAGTGGTTAGTCCATGCATGAAGAAAGCATTATAAAATCTATATAATCATACAGCTTCAAAAATAAAGTTAACTATCTGACTCACTTATATAAACCAAACTATAATATTCCTGAGGGAACTGATTTAACATTCAATGTTTCAGCCAGAATATAAGGTCTAAGTTATTGTATGAATGTGCATATGACCATTTCAATGTCATTGAACTGCAAAGAAATCAACTTCCTCATATATTTTGCCATCTGAATTATGTATAATTAATATTTAAATTTTTTTGCTTTAAAAACATAGACTTTCACCATTAACTTTAATTTTTCTCTTACAATTTGTCATTAATGAGTTCTAACTGTGCTGTCTCTTTTACATTGAATTCCTTGATAGTTCTTCTACCAGCCTTCTCAGTATCTAGCTTTTCCCCTTCCAATCTAAATATAGAGTTTCTAATTATTGTTATTTACTTATGTCACAATATCTAACATAATGCTCCCTTCACAGTCAGTGCCATCAAAATCTCATTAACTAATTAAGAAAAATAAAAGTAAATTTAAAATTTATTTCAAGATCATAGTTCTATGCAACTAACGAATCATTGAATACTACATCAAAAACTAAGGCTGTACTATATGTTGGCTAATTGCATTTAAATAAAAAAATAAAGATTATACAGTGAGGGAAGTCTGAAAATTGCCTAAAACTTCTTTAAGACTATTTGTGAGTTCCATTACACACCTCATATTCAGTACAATACTGTCAACAAGGATTAAGGCAGACTTAAAAATTTGGTCTTCATTTTTAAGCTTCATACTTGTGACTCTAAGTCAGACTTAGATTTTATTAAACAAACATTTCTGACCACCTTCACTATTTCTATCCTGAATATATAGAAGCATTATTATCTCTTACCTGAATAAGTTCAATAGTTTATAATTGTCTCATTACTTTCCACTTGCTTTCTGATACATATTCTCAACATAGAATCCAGAAAGAGACTGTTAAGAAGGAAGATATCTAATTTCTCTGTTCAAATCTCCAGTAGCTCACCTTCTCATTTAGAGTAAAATATAAAGTCCTTAGAAATAGTCTACAGAACTCTATAAAATATTCCCTCAGGTTATTTTCCTTCACTCAAACTAGCCTCTATTATTCTCTATGAATTACCATGTATGAATTCCTTTCACATTTCTTTTTAAAAATACCATGAAAGTGAAATAGTCATGATTTCTTTCTACTTATCATCCTCTGAATAATTTCCCTAGGACTCAAAAGATGTAAACATTGGCACGAAGGAGGCCCAAAACACAGAAACAGCAACAAGATGCCTTTGCTTTTCTTCTGAGATTTTTTGCTTAAACTACAAATTGTGCAAGGTTGGAAAGAAGACTAAATGAGCGATTGTGAGCAACCTACATACAACTTTGATTTTAACATTTTCTTGTACTTTTTGGAATATCAGAGGTTACCATTGTAAATTAATGCTTCAGTGCTTGAAAGAGTTAATGTAACTTCTAGAAGTGCTTATTACACTCCCTGAGTGTAGTCTATGCATTAGGAGACTCTGGCTTATTTTGTTGGTAAAATGCACATCTGCCACAGAGCAGGATAAGGATAAGAGCTGATTAAAGGGAGTTTCAGTGACTCTGTTCCTTAGGAAAGTACTATCAGAGCAAGTTTACTGATTACAAAGTGCTTAGAGATTATATTCAAAGTCCAACGTGCAAATAATCATCCCTTCCCACAGTATTTTATATGCTCAAATTCTTCCCCCATTACTTACAGCTGCCTTTTCTTTGCAGTTCGCTCAGTCCACTCATCTCCGCTTCACTTTGGCAATCTAGTTGGGTAGTTAATATCTAATATATGTGACATTGCTAGAAAATGGAGGAGATCAGGATTTTATAATGGATATGATATTGTGAGGTTGCTGCTGTCATTCAGAATCTTTTGTCATAATTTGTTCAAATCCACCGTATTTGAGGGATTGCCATATATACTTCCTTTAAGTTACTGATTCAACTACAGGTAAGTTACTCTTTATACTTACTGTAGCTAAGTAAAATATACTATTTTAAGAATTCCTGAAGAAGATTTTAAGAATCTTCTTTGCAAAGAGAGAAGAGAGAGTACATTTCAAAACTGTTACTGCTTGAAGTTAGGGGACAAGATGGCAGAGGAATAGGGGACCCTATTTCAACTCGTCCGCTGAATTGAGCAGGATATCTACCAGAGCACTCTGAACACCCATGAAATCAGCCTGAGATGTAAGATTATACATTAGTGGATCTCTGTGGTGGCAGAGGATCATCAATGGAGAAGTACAAAGGAGTTGGGAATTCATGGACAGATATCAGAGGACGAAGTTGTTATTGCTTTTAGGTAGCATTAAGTATTTTGGAGAATCAAGAGCTAACAGATACATGAAAAATTGTTCATCATCACTAACCATCAGGGAAATTAAAACCAAAACCACACTGAGATACAACATTATACCAGTTAGAATGGCAAAAATTAACAAGACAGGAAACAACAAATGTTGGAGAGGTTGTGGAGAAAGGGGAACCCTCTTACACTGTTGGTGGGAATGCAAGTTGGTGCAGCTTTTTTGGAAAACATTGTGGAGATTCCTCAAAAACTTGAAAATAGAGCTATCCTATGACCCTGCAATTGCACTACTGAGTATTTACCTCAAAGGTATAGATGTTGTGAAAAAAGGGCCATATGTACCCCCAATGTTCATAACAGCAATGACCACAATCACCAAACTGTGGAAAAAGCCAAGATGCCCTCCAACAGATGAATGGATAAAGAAGATGTGGTCCATATATACAATGGAATATTACCCAGCCATCAGAAAGGATGAATACCCAACTTGTATCAACATGACTGAGACTGGAAGAGATTATGCTAAGTGAAATAAGTCAAGCAGAGAAAATCAATTATCATATGGGTTCACTTACTTGTGAAACATAAGGAATAATATGAAGGACATTAGGAGAAGGAAAGGAAAAGTGAATTGGGGGAAATCGGAGGGGGAGATGAACCATGAGAGACTGTGGACTCTGAGAATCAAACTGAGGGTTTTAGAGGGGAGGGGATGGGGGTATGGGGAGCCTGGTGGTAGGTATTAAGGAGGGTATGTATTGCATGGAAAATTGGGTATGGTACATAAACAATGAATTTTGGAACACTGAAAAAATTTAAAAAAAAATCAAGGGAAGACTTTATGTTTTAAAAAATGTTCCTAATGAAGATTTAATTCAATATATTTTTCACAATAAAATCTTATTTTGTCATCTATTAACATAAAAAGAAATCTTAATTGATTTGTTCGTCCATCTCACACTGGGGTTCTTGATTGATATTGAAAAATCATGCCAATAAGATATAAATATATAAAATAGCTTTTAACCTTTAAGTATTTTGAAATTGTAACGGAGATGTCACATGTTTTTACAATATTTTCCAGTGGGGTAAAGATTTTACCAAGGACTAAAGCATTTTGAAAATGACATAAACTGCGTCGCCTGGGTGACTCAGCCACTTAAGAATTCAACTTTGATTTCAGCTCAAGTCATGAGATAGAGCCCCACAATGGGCTCCATACTCAGTGCAGAGTCTGCATAAGTTTCTGTCTCCCTGGTCCCTTCTGTCTCCCACTCCCACTTGCTCTCTCTAAAAACAACAAAAGAAAATGACACAGGGTGCCTGGGTGGCTCAGTGGGTTAAAGCCTCCAGCTCAGGTCATGATCCTAGGGTCCTGGGAATGAACCCCCCATAGGGCTCTCTGCTCAGTGCAGAGCCTTCTTCTCCCTCTCTCTTTTGGCTGGCCTCTCTGCCTACTTGTGATCTCTGTCTGTCAAACAAACAAACAAACAAACAAATAAATAAATAAAAATTTTAAAGATAAAAAAGATTAAATGGCAAACATTTCCTTTCTCAATTGTTTCAGAATTTTGCCATTAAGGCAGAACTATGCTTCAGTATTTTGGATGTTTTAGGAGTTATTGCTAATGTTACTGGTCATTTGAGAAAATGACACTTAGAAAACTAGACCTGTTCATATAGTAGACTTTAATTTATAAAACTTAAGTAAAGTTATGTTCTAATACAACTACCTTATTAGTATTCTTCTATGAGAAGAGCATTTTTCTCTTTTAGTCTTGATATTTTGCCTTATAATAATCCAGGGAAAATCATAACAATGTAATTTGGTTATACAAACATGCAAGGTTTTGAAATCACAGTCCAAGACATCTGCTTCTTTCTAAATTTTCAAATTAAAACCAGGCAATGTAAGGTGATATAATTTGGTATTTATATTGATAAAGTAGTAAATAATTCTAGGTTCCATTTCTTGAACTTCTATTAATTTTAAAATACCATTTGTTTATTTTACAGTTGCAAAAGGATAAATGAGTACCACATAAATAACCAGTATTAGTTAAAAGACTCTTCACTTATTTTGACTTTAAAGTGGTTATTAATATATCATTTTAATAA
The DNA here is from genome assembly GCF_022355385.1 of Mustela nigripes. Taxonomy (NCBI): domain Eukaryota; kingdom Metazoa; phylum Chordata; class Mammalia; order Carnivora; family Mustelidae; genus Mustela; species Mustela nigripes. Next base: position 53,290,407 of record NC_081575.1, on the reverse strand, counting down.
ATGTGATGAAATTCTAAAGCAAACAGTTTTTAAATAGCATTTATTTTAATTAAAATATTAAGTGATATGAACATGAATACAGATATTTCCCATGTAATTCCTGACAATTTAATGTTTAAAATTAAGAAACACTGTAAATAGCCTATAATATCTTAAAGTATTAAATTAAAATATACTGTGCAGGGTACTATCTTTTTCTTCACTGAACAATCATAAATTTTGCCTTGAATAAATTATCAACTAGACATATTTACTTTTATTAAATACATGCATGAGTGAGAAATTAATTTTTTATTAAAAGGATACATCTAAAGATTTCTGTATATGAAATATCATATGATTCAGATTTAAACACACAAATCTATTATTTTTGAGTATCAAAGACTTTGACAAATACTCCAGTTTATTACTTTTTTCTAATGACACCTACCATGGACTTTTATAGTGACATACATTTATCAATTTTCTATAATTGAACTGCATTTTGTTATTGAGTGACCATTTCCACATTGAGATAACTCTTTGAAGAAAGACTGTGATTCAGGAAGCTATAAAATTGTTGCTCATTTCTTAAAAGATTTTATTTATTTATTTGACAGAGAGAGAGAACACAAGCGAGGATTAGGAGCAGCAGGCAGAGGGAGGAGAAGCAGGCTCCCCACTGAGCATGGTACCTGACATGGAACTTGATCCCAGAACTCCAGGATCATCTGAGCCAAATGTAGATGCTTATCCAACTGAGTCACATAGGCACCCTGTTGCTCATTTTTTGAGAACACATTTCAGTAATTTTTAATTTATTATGTATAGGAGACCTATATGTAATTATGTATTCTTCATATATTAGACATTTTTATATTACTATTGAAGAAAATACCCTTTCTTTTGAAAATAATGATAATTGCATATTAATATATATGCAGTTAAAAAGTAAGGGAGTTCAGTATTTTTCAGAAATTAACTATTGCATCTTTGGTATATTGGCATGTAAGAATAAAAACATTTAAATATAGACATTTTTAACATGTTATATTTCTATTGGCTTAATCCCAGTGAATTTTCATTGCAATTTCTGCAATTCATGTTTATTGCTCTATGTTTTATTCTCTGCCAGTGCAAATAAATACTGGTTGGGGGTCTAAATTGTTGAATTTATGTACAGCTGAGGGCCTAAAACTTCTTGGAAGATCATCAGGGTTGTTATTCCATAAAGGCCATAATTTCTAAAACATTTCAAAGCTTATGCTTAGGAATAAATATTTTTTAACCAAAACAGATATACTCCTATTCTCTTAGTCCTGCATGAGAGTACTAAATGAACTTTCCCTTTCAAGCTTGCATGAGCCATTGGTCCCTAGTGATGAGGCTAAAACCTGGAGCTAAAAGAAAATTAATATATGCAGAAAGATAACACTTCACTTGCTGTAACTTCAAAGCAAGTGGTCCTTGTATGAAAAAGAGAAGGAACAGAAATTCTATTTCACAGAAATAGAATATTGTCAATATATCAGTCAAAATGACATATCATCTCCACAAAAGTTTAATCATATATGTGTGTGTATGTGTGTGTCTGTGTATACATATATCTCCTAATATAAAATTTTAATTTACCTTTTAATTATTTTAGCTTTATTGACAAACCCATTATCATAAGCATTACTTTCTTGCATTTAGTTTCCTGAATATGTCTTACCAGCCCTTTTTGACTTGTCAGGTTTCTGTGGACAGGTCTGATGTTATTCTGATGGGCTTTCCTCTGTATGTAAGGAATCTTTTCCCCCATGTGCCCTTGAGACATCTCTGAATTTATGATTCATGAATTTCACAATCATGTGACTGGAGGACTTTCTACTCTTATTAATCTTGGGGGGTGTCCTCTCTGCCTCTAGGATATGAACATTTTTTCCATTCCTCAGATTAAGGAAATTCTCATCCAGCATTTGTTTAACTATATAGTCTAGTACTCTCTGTCTCTCCATCCCCTCAGGAATCACAATAATTCTGACATTGGAATAGTTCATGACATCATTTATTTCCCTAATTCTGTTGTCATGGCTTCTAATCTGTTTGTTCCATACCTCCTCCTGATCCTTCTTTTTCCATCAATTTTTCTTCTAGATCGCTAATTCAACCTTCTGCCTCATTTACCCTAGTTGTTACAGTATTTGGATTAGGTTGGATATCATTGATAGCATTTTTAAGTTCTGCCAGATCAGCTCTCAATTCTGCCCTTATATATTCTATGTTTTCCTAATGGTCTTCTCCAACCCAGGCATTGACTGGATAACTGTTACCCTGAATTCTATTGCTGACATATTGTTTATGTCCATATCCAGTAGTTCTGCGGTAGATGTCACAGTCTCAGAATTTTTCCTCTGTTGGGTGTTCCTCTTTCTAGTCGTTTTGGTGAGAGGTGGTTGAGGGGATGTATAGCTGAAAATATCAACCACAATCCAGGCAAGTGGCACTCTGGAAGGTTTTGGAGCAATCAGAAGTCACCAGCAAAAAGAAAGAAACAAAAAAAAGAAAAGAAAAAACCCAGCCAAAAGGAGCCTCACAAGTAAGATTTATAAAGAACAAAAACAAAAACCAACAGCCAAAAAGACTGACAAAATAAAAAGAAAAAGAAAAAGAAAGAAAGACAGAAAAACCCAGCCAAAATAAATGCTAAGAATAATATTTATAAAGTACAAAAACAAGAACAAACACAGAGAAACACTGACAAAAACATAAGATGAAGGTGGTTATAAACCCTCAATGTAGGCGAGGAAAGTTATTTCAGTTCTTCCTGGGTGCATCTTGTTATCTTTGTTAAGGGACTTAACTTTCCAGAGATACAGGAAATTAAATTAAAACTGGTGTATATATATATATATATATAGGGGTAGTATTGAATAGGAAAAAAGGACTACTTTGAAGCTTATCTCTCTATTTTTTAAAAAAGAAAAGAAACACCAGTATATCTATGACAAATTTCAAGTTAAAATTTTATTATGGAATATGAAGTATTAAACATCTAGCTGAAATGGTAAGTACAGAGAAAAATAAAAGAACAAGAATTATGAGTATGAATTTAAAAAAGGACAAAACTTTATCTATGAAATATACAGTTTTTGTGATAATACCTGGAGCTAAATATATTGCTTTCCCCTGATGGTGGGGTTTTACAGTTTTATTGTGACCCTGTGGTTGTCCTTTTGCTGTTTTGGCTTGTCTTCTGGAGGAGGGTACTGCATTGTTTTCCAGTCAGTCTTGTATGGGCTGAGTCACCCTGCCCCCTATCGAGGGGCTGGGCTCCATGGAAAGTGGTTTTTAGGCTTTTGTTCTCTGGAGTTTTTTTGTTCTTTGGTGGCTTTTTGAGCCTTTTTGGAAGGTCAGAACAAAGTAAACTCTTTACACCCAGCCCTCTGCCCCAGAGAGTAGCCTCAGTCTGCTCCCCTCTGAATGATCCAGAACACACAATCTCCCCCACTGCAAACTCCATTGAACACCACAACCTCCCAAAGGCAGGCATATCCCCAGCCATTGTCTCAGTGGACACCCAAGGCCCCTGCTTGTCTCCGTACCCCATGCCACTAAAACCACTAGTGATGCTGATCCAGGTGAGCCCCACCCCGGTGGCTGCTGTTCCCAGGACTACTGTCTTGAGCCCATGCCCATGCTGGGTGCGCTCAGTCCTGGAGGTGGTACAAGAAGTGGATGGCTGTGGACCCAGGGACTGGCAAACTGCAGCCCTTGCTGGACTCTACCAGGAGTGGGCGATCACTGGCTGTGGAAGCCCTGGGACTGTGGGCTTGGGTGTGTGCCTCTAGCCACCCAATCCAACCAATTACTCCTTAAGTACCTTTATTCTTTCTGAGTGTTGTTAACCAGTTTCCAAGCTAATTTTGGTCCTAGCACAGGGCACTTTCATATTGGGGTATTACTTTCCAAAGAGTCACTTCTGGTGGCTTTCTCCCCCTTCTGTTTATCCTCCAATATCAGTCCAAGCCCTCCCACTCCTCTGTACCTCTCTATTGATGATCTTCTGCCACCATAGAGATCCAGAAGTATAAAATCTTACATCTCAGACTGATTTCTTGAGTGTTCAGAGGGTTCTGGTAGATACTGAGCCCAATTCAGGAGACAGTTGAAATAGGGTCTCCTACTCCTCTGCCATTTGTCCCTCCCCAGGTGAAAGACAATCTATGACCTCAATCTTCAAAGGGTAAATAAATATAAAAGAAGCAGTTCTTTATTGAAAAACCAAATCTAATTAGAATTTTACCACAACATTATTCTCTTGCCTGAAATATGCATAATGGTACCATTGCAGAAACAAACTTTGAAATCATTTAGCTGGTTGATGTTCTCTCAGTCTGCTTGTAACTAGTTTCAGAATGGCCTCTATAAGAAGTCTCTAGATCATAATTCTGTTTCCTTTGTATTTAACATGTTTATTATATTTGCAAAATTGTTAGAAATTCCTCCACAAAGAAAAGGAATAAAGAGAATCAACAAACATCACATTAAATGGTGGTATAATGAGAATAAAGGCCAAGAGGTACTCTTGAGCTCTTAATGATTATATTTAAGAAAATTATAATCTCAAAATACTTCCCTTCATTCACCTTATGCTATAACCTGTTGGGCAGCCTATGGTTTCTGCAATGTGAAGAACTGTGTCCTGCATCCCTGTTGGGGAGAAAGTTTATTCTCACCTGAAATTCTTTCCCTTTCTCTCCAGTCCTCATTCCTGCATATGGACCTGTGCAATTTTTCTTTAATGTTAAATCTACTTTCTGTACCAAACATTCTCCTTTAATTTTCCTGACCCAGATGAATATTCCTTCTTATCTACCTCTTATTCTATCCTCTTATCTTATCTTTTCCTCTTATCTACCAGAGCATGTTATTGTTATTCAGTCCGTCATAATCCAGCAATTTTTATATATTAGACTATAAACTCTTTGTGAGCAGGAACCACATAATGTATTATTGTCACATCTACTTAAACTCTAAATACTGTTTTCCTCAGTCCTCAGTGCTATAAGTCACCACCTACTTTTCCTCTATGATCTCTCTCTTAGTGTCATCATTTCTTCCGATGTTAAATGATGTCTATATATTGATAAATCTTCTTAATCTCTAAATATGTATCTCTAACTGCTTACTCTATATCTACACTGGATAAGTCAAAGGTATCTTAAATTTTAGCTACCTTTTTGTGCACCAAACCTAGTTCTTTCTTTGTCTTCCTTATCTCAATAAATAGTATGAACATCAGCTCAGTTTATCTCTTTATTTCCCTTGCCTGACCTCCAATCAGCCCAACAAAAAACCCTATTGATTATGCCTCAAAACTCTTACACATCAACCTCTTACCATTTGCAGTGTTTCCACATTAAGGCATCCACTACACACTATATTGTACTAGTCTCCTAGACAGTATCCCCAACTACCATTCTCGTATCTTTTCTTTTCAAGGTAACTAAAGTGATGTTGAAAAATATAAATTAGATTATTGTGATTTTCCAGTGCAAAATCTTTACCATAAGCTACACTACCCTACACAATTTGACACTTGTCTATGTCATTAACCTTTTTTCATTCCTTTTTCCTTCTTGCTTAGTATATATTTCAGGCATACTGGCCACCTTTTTAAATTAAATAACACAATCTCTGTTCTGCTTTCTGCCTAAGACACTGAGACATCCTCCATTCCTCTGATACTTCAACGTTCAGCACCCTCAGAGATGCCATCCATAGCACAACAATCTATTAAAAAGATTTGGTATTGGGGCGCCTGCGTGGCTCAGTGGGTTAAAGCCTCTGCCTTCGGGTATGGCCATGATCCCGGGGTCCTGGGATCCATCCCCGCATTGGGCTCTCTGCTCAGCAGGAACCCTGCTTCCTCCCCTCTCTCTGCCTGCCTCTCTGCTTACTTGTGATCTCTGTCTGTCAAATAAATAAATAAAATCTTAAAAAAAAAGATTTGGTCTTTATACCTCATTCTTTCCCCCTCTAGTGTATGTATCACAAGTTGTAACTAAAATCTATTTCATGGGTTACAAACTACATTGCTACAGGGGCCAAGCAGGTAAATACATGGGTAGATAAACCCATTATGAAGCTGTATGAGGTATGAAAAGGACTCTGGATAACTGGAGATGACACTCTGCATCTAAATGGACAATCGCTATTTGGTTCCAGGACATTTGGACATAGTTGGAAATATTCTAAGGTCTAAAATGTAGGAGTCTAAATGTTTATGCAAATGCTGCATATTTTTAATGTGATAAAACGGTATTTGTGGAACAGTGTGTAGACTAAACCAAACATGTCTGCTGCCAATGTCCAGCCCTGGGCCTTAAGTTTGTGAACTCTCATTTATTCATTCATTTGTTTGTTGTTGTTGTTGTTGTTTGATTTTGGCCCATCTTATCTCCTAAACTGTACACTTTTGGTGGGACAGGAGACATGTCTGTCTTCATAATTGTATCTTCAGTGCCTAATAAGTACCTGGCACATGGTATGAACTGAGTAAATATTTAGTGCATGAGCAAATGAATACATTTGGATTTTATGCATATACTATTTAATCATGTTTCATGACTGAATAAATATAAAATGGAATTTAATATTGAATTATTTGGAAATAAAAATGCAGTAGAAGCAGGCAACATTTAGTATCATGATGCACTGTAGACAGTTCCAGTCACATAAAAAATAAATTAACATGATAATGTTTATAAATATGATATATTCAACATAAACAATATTTTGCCTTTTCAGTCAAAACAGTGGAGTTAATAAAATTAAAATGGTATATACATAAAAGAAAGAATCATGTTACTTATACGTATTTTACATTCCTATAAAAGTCTTAAAAAGTTGGTATTGTCACAAGCATACTGTTCTTTATTTAAACACAAAGGAAAGTTGCCTGTCATTATTTTTTTTTTAATTTTTAATTTTTAATAAACATATATTTTTATCCTCAGGGGTACAGGTCTGTGAATCACCGGTTTACACACTTCACAGCACTCACCAAAGCACATACCCTCCGCAATGTCCATAATCCCATCCCCTCCTCCCAAACCCCCTCCCCCCAGCAACCCTCAGTTTGTTTTGTGAGATTAAGAGTCACTTATGGTTTGTCTCCCTCCCATTCCCATCTTGTTTCATTTATTCTTCTCCTACCCACTTAAGCCCCCCATGTTGCATCACCACTTCCTCATATCAGGGAGATCATATGATAGTTGTCTTTCTCG
>NC_081575.1:53249522-53278154 GCF_022355385.1 Mustela nigripes | reverse complement strand
GCCAGTCCTACCTTTCAGAAAGTGGTTGTTTTTCTGTTTCCAGAATTGCTGTTGTTCTTCTCTTCGATCTGCCGATGGATTTTCAGGTGTTTGCAATCTTTAGATAAGCTATCTAGCTGATCTCCGGCTAGCTGAAGTAGTCTCAGCCTGCTACTTCTCCGCCATCTTGACTCCTCCTCCTTGCCTGTCATTATTATGCAAGGTGTAAGTATAGGTAACAGGACTGGTTTTGACAACTTAGTTATTGAATTCTGTGTCATTGCTTTATAGGTGTATAGCAGCAGGCAGCAGTGGTTATTGCAATAGTCTTATAGTAGAGGTTTTTTTGAAATGAAAAAAGCTATTTTTAACCTAATAATATATGCTTATTCTTTGCAAGGGATATAATAATAGGTTAATATTTATTCATTAAGAATTTTTTCATTTAGGGGCACCTGGGTGGCTCAGTGGGTCAAAGCCTCTGCCTTCGGCTCAGGTCATGATCCCAGGGTCCTGGGCTCGCTGCTTGGCAGGGAGCCTGATTCCTCCTCTCTCTCTGCCTGCCTCTTTGCCTACTTGTGATCTCTGTCTGTCAAATAAATAAATAAAGTCTTAAAAAAAAAAGAATTTTGTCATTTTAAAAAAGTGATTATAATCCTTTATGTATGTATGTATGTATCTATGTATGTATTATGTTAGTCACCATACATTACATCACTAGTTTTCAATGCAGTGTACCAAGATTCATTGTTTATGCATAACACCCAGTGCTCCATAAAATATGTGGCCTCCTTAATACCCACCACCAGGCCCACTCATCCTCCCTCCCCTCTCCCCTCTAAAACCCTCAGTTTAAGATTTATTTAATTTGAGAGAGAGAAAGAGAAAGGAAGAGAAAGAGAAGAGGAGCAAAGAAAGAAGACAGAATCCTTAAGCAGAACCACTACTGGGCATGGAGCCTAACAGGGGCTTCAATCCCAGGACTCTGATGCCCCCTGACCTTTCTGAATTCATTCAAGAAGTCATCAATGTAATTCTTAACAATTAAAGAGGAATCGTGTGTGTGTATATATATACACCTTCATGAACTGATTTTTAAAAATGGTTCATGCATAACTAAAAACAATAATAGCTGTTTTCTAAGCATCCTTGTGCTTTTATTCTATTCTTTCAGAAAACTTCTTATATTTCACTAAATATATTCATGATAATCACAAATTTTGAAATTAAACATTAAAAATATAAACATTTCCTCTTTTGATTTGGGAATAGAATTTTTGCAATAATGAAGGGGCTGGTGTGTGTGTGTGTGCCTGCACGTACAGTGTGTTGGGTTTCAAGGGAAAAAATGTAAAGTGTGGAAGACTGTAAATAAAAAAAATATTAAAATTGATACTTAATGGGATATCTAGGAGGTTCAGTCATTAAGCGCCTGCCTTCGGCTCAGGCCATGATCCCAGGGTCCTGGGATAGAGTCCCACATTGGGTTCCCTACTTGGTGAGCCTGCTTCTCCCTCAGCCTACAGCTCCCCCTACTTGTGTACTCGCTCCCTCTGACAAATAAATAAATTAAAATTTTAAAAAATGTTGTTTTGGGAGAGATATACTTTTTTCTGCTTTTGTTGGGACTATGTTTTCAAAAAAAGTTTTACTGTTAATGATGTCTGTAATTCAAACAAGGGAAGCTGAATTTTGTTGCCAAGCAGCAAGATTTTTGTTAAGTACACCTTTGATTCATTCTAATTCAAGATAAAACTTTATTTTCTTTTTTATTTAAACTTTTATTAACAGGTATATCTGTTACAGAAATATTCATAATTGTTTGGAAACTGTGTGTATGTATACCAAATGAAAACTTTTTCAAGATGGAGTGATAAAATGAGATATATAGGTCTAATTAATTATTACTTCTAAGAAGCACATGTATTTTATCTGGTATACTCATTGTCAAAACTCTAAATGTATTAAAATGTATACTTATTAACTTACATGTTATAAATGTAATAAGTCTTTATAATATTCCATTTAATTCATTAGTGTTCCCATTTTTCTTTAATGTAGAAGTTAATGCCAAGAGACTTATTTAAATTGCAAGACTTTTTTGAATCTTCCTATTTCTGAATTCATTTATTTTGTTCCTTCCACAGTTAAATTGGATTGGTTACCTTTATTGTATTTAGTTATAATTATGGTATAATTTTATTTTAATAAATGAAGCACCATTCTTAAGTCATTTTTAGAACAAGATAAGATTTCAATAAATAATTTAAATTTAAATGTTACATCAGAATCAACCACATAGTTACCCTTCCTTCTTTCATTTTCACATCTATTTAAATACCTCAATCCAAATGTAAAATCTAGTCAATATATAGTTATTGGTTTTATGTTATTATTGTTGTGATTATTATAATTTTTTATAAAGAGAGAGAGCATGCATGAGCAGGGTGAAGGGGAAGAGGGAGATGGAGAGAGAAAATATTAAGCAGGCTCCATGCTCAGTGCAAAGCCCATCTTTGGGCTTGATCTCATGACCCAGAAATCATGACCTGAACCAAAATCAAGATTCTGAAGCTTAAGCAGGTGAGCTGCCTAGACACCCATATTGTAGTGATTATTGAATCAGATTAGATTCAGATAGAAGTGAGGATCTGATTATTAGAAAAGCGTAAATAGTCAAAAGAGTTATTTGATCTCTGTAGATGATAATTTTATTTGAATTAGGCTTATTTTCTATTTGATATTTGAAGATTTGTAAATAGATTCTTTTTTTTTAAGATTTTATTTATTTATTTGACAGACAGAGATCACAAGTAGGCAGAGAGGCAGGCAGAGAGAGAGAGAGAGAGAGGGAAGCAGGCTTCCTGCAGAGCAGAGAGCTCGATGCGGGGCTCGATCCCAGGACCCTGAGATCATGACCCTAGCCGAAGGCAGCAGCCCAAACCACTGAGCCACCCAGGCGCCCCTGTAAATAGATTCTTAAAAGCTCTAGTCTTCAAACCCCTGCACCAATGAGTAGATCTACCAAGTAAGGTGTTATAGTTAATTAAAATGAATGCAGACCATTTTGAGAAACTTGTAAATGTTATACAAATGTAAGATATTATTCTGGTTGTAGTATGGGCTAAATAGTATTTACAGAAAGAGAAAATAAATAATTGATTTGACATCTATAAATTTATTCTCTTTGGATTCCAATCAGTCCAAAAACCTTGGTGAAGAAATAATGTTCTAGGAATAGTGCATGCCTTGGGAGGAAAGAAATATACAGATAACTAAAAATGGGATTTTTACCTGATATCTCTCAGTATATTCTAAGATAATTCCTGTTTCATCAGAAAATATGTCTTCACAAATTAAGTAATTAAACACAAAGGCAGATTTTCTGTCAAAATTCATTTTACATTTTCCAGTGCAATGATTTGTTATAAATAGAAAAAATTTTTTGCCAGTGATATAATCAGTTTAGAAGATATTAATGCTCCAAAATTCATACCTTTGAGCACAAGCATAATACATTATAGCTATTATAGTTATAATTTTTAGAATTGATTGCCAGATATCCAGAAAATAAATTAATAATATTAATGAATTCTCCTCATTTTTATCCAGTTTTTCTATAGAAATGAAAGCCCTAAATAGTGCATATTTCTACTTAATCCCTTACCATTATCTTTTTTTTTTAAAAGATTTCATTTATTTATTTGACAGAGAGAGATCACAAGTAGGCTGAGGGGCAGGCAGAGAGAGAGGAAGAAGCAGGCTTCCTGCTGAGCAGAGAACCCGATGCAGGGCTGGATCCCAGGACCCCGAGATCATGACCTGAGCCAAAGGTAGAGGCTTTAACCCACTGAACCTCCCAGGCGCCTCTAAACAGCATCCTTTAAGATAAATTTTTAAAAATTAATTAATTTATTTTCAGAAAAACAGTATTCATTATTTTTCACCACACCCAGTGCTCCATGAAATCCGTGCCCTCTATAATACCCACCACCTGGTACCCCAACCTCTCACCCCCCTGCCACTTCAAACCCCTCAGATTGTTTTTCAGAGTCCATAGTCTCTCATGATTCACCTCCCCTTCCAATTTACCCCAACTCCCTTCTCTTCTCTAGCACCCCTTGTCCTCCATGATATTTGTTATGCTCCACAAATAAGTGAAACCATATGATAATTGACTCTCTCTGTTTGACTTATTTCACTCAGCATAATCTCTTCCAATCCCGTCCATGTTGCTACAAAAGTTGGGTATTCATCCTTTCTGATGGAGTCATAATACTCCATAGTGTATATGGACCACATCTTCCTTATCCATTCATCCATTGAAGGGAATCTTGGTTCTTTCCATAGTTTGGTGACTGTGGCCATCATGAAAAAAATGTTCATCATCACTAGCCCTCAGGGAGATTCAAATTAAAACCACATTGAGATATCACCTTACACCAGTTAGAATGGCCAAAATTAACAAAACAGGAAACAACATGTGTTGGAGAGGATGTAGAGAAAAGGGAACCCTCTTACACTGTTGGTGGGAATGCAAGTTGGTGCAGCCTCTTTGGAGAACAGTGTGGAGATTCCTCAAGAAATTAAAAATAGAACTTCCCTATGACCCTGCCATTGCACTCCTGGGTATTGCACTCCAAAGATACAAATGTAGTGAAAAGAAGGGCCATCTGTACCCCAATGTTTATAGCAGCAATGGCCATGGTCGCCAAACTATGGAAAGATAATTTTTTACTGTTAGAATGTAACCATTTTGAGTAATATATTCCATACACATTTATAAATATTTTCAAATTTAAGGTCCAGTTTTCCTGACCTTCTCTACATCTCTAGAAAAATATATATGTGATATAATATTATGAAATTTAGAAAAAAATTTGAGCATTGGTCATCTATTCATTAAATAAATATGTTTTATATTGCCAAGATTTTTCCTTTGTTTTATTATGACAAGCCATTTTGCATATTTACTTCTATTTCCATTTCCTAAAAAAAGAAAAAATAGTCCCTCAACTACCCATTTAGTCTAAGCCACATTTTGGTATCTTCCTACTATATCAGTGGACAAGTTGTTATCAGCTTACATCCTTTAAGAAAATTTTTTATTATCAAATTCACTTTTATATTATTAAAGAAAAAATAAGCTTTTTATTGGGATACTTAACTTTTATATCTGTATCATGTTAATCATGATTAGCAAATCCGGTGTTCTGTGATCAGAATATGTATTTTATGATGATAAAACTATATTACATCATTATTGTTTAATATAGTCAACATTCTTCTTGTGCTGCAGTAGGTGCAATGACCTAGAAGAATAATGTTACATCATTTAGTACACTGAGTCCCTGCTACTACCTGTAGAGTATAATTATCTGTGGAAACATGTAGAACAAAAATATATCTGCTTATTTGGATGGTATGTTGGAATTCACTCTCCTATCTTAATGTGAAGAGCTATCCTTGTTTTATTAAAAGCGATAAAAAATAGTTCATTAAGACTAGAATAATATCTACCTGATTTACTCCTAAATCTATAAAGGCAAGCAGAATACCTGAATGTGCGGTAGGTATTCCTAACATTTGTTGAATGAATGGATGACTGCATGGTTTCCACAGAGATTTAGGAAAATAAATGTTTCAAAAGTATCACTTGTTGCACATGTAAATCTGGAAGTAATTTTGGGGCTGGAGAAATTGAGATCATTTTCAGATTTTCAGAGCTAAAACAATTATGGTGTTTGAGCATCAAGTTATAGTATTTCCCATCTTTTTATGAACTTTCTGGGAAAAAATTAAGTTATGGGTGTAAAAAACATTACCACTTAATAGAATGCCTTCATAGTATTGAAAACAATACATACCTGATTCACAAATATACTTGAGTTTACCTTACAGAATCATTGTCCAGATGAGTTGATTTTCTAATATCTTATATCACACCATATAAAATATAAAGTTTTATTTGATTATGTTAAGTTATGATTATTATTATTTATTGAGTTTAAATACATGTACAAATAATTTATCTGAATTCTTAAGGTAAGGCTAATTTTTTTTAGTAAGACTAAAATTTTTATGGATTTCAATACCTGATATTATAAGAAGCTGTGAATTTTTTGCCATTTACTTTGCTAATAGTTGTATTTTTAGTAGAAACCACATACCTTAGGATGCAAGGACAATATAGTGGTTTGTGTATATAAAATGGACTGACTGTTTCAGAGGGGAAGAAAATGCACACTTTGGAAATGTGTGTTTTCTTTAAAATAGAACTGATTGGTATGATGATATGTTTCCAAAAAAAAAAAAAAAAAAAAAAAAAAAAAAAAAAAAAAAAAAAAAAAAAAAGAGAAAGGAAACCAATATGTTCTCAGAGGAAGAGATGGTTCTAGATATTAAAAAGTAATAAATATTTGGAAATAAAAATAAAATACCTGAAAGTGTTTCCATTATATTAAAAGAAGACAGCCTGCTTAGATTTTGTCCCCCATATTTCCATGAACTAATGAAACAGAGTACTTCACATATTTTATAGTTCAATTTTATTTTGGTCTTCTCTGAGCCCTGAGTTTATTATCCTGTATCCATCTCTTTCTTCAATGCAACATAACTAAAAAGGAGGCTAACATCATTCATTGTTTTATCACATTCAATTTGTCACAATGGTATCTTAATTAAGTGCAATATTTCCATTGAATACATATTCTATTCAATAAAAAATAATTTCTTCAAGTTTCAGCTCTTAACTATATGGACAATGATAATTTTGTGCAGTAAAAGATCCTATGTGAAAATTTTAAATTTTTTGGCAAAAAAGTCATTAAATCTCACAAATACTATGTTTTATTATACCAATAATAGGGATAGAATATGTTCTTCAAGTGTTTGTGCAAGAATAATATTTTTGGGAGTGGGGCAAGATAGTGGAAAAGTAGGAGATGCTGTTTCAATGGTTCCCTAAAGTGAGCTGATTATCTAACAGAACACTCTGAATACCCACAAAATCAGCCCGAGATGTAGGATTATATATCCTAGATCTCTGCAGGGGGCAGAAGACAATGTGGACAGAAGCATTCTAGGGTGCACCTTGCCTGGATCAAGGATGATACCTTCAGCTACACATCCCCTCAGTCATCTCACACCAAAATGACTAGGAGGAGGAATGCCCAACAGAGGAAAAATGCAGAGACAGTTCCTCTCCATCAGAGCTATTGGATATGGACATAAACAGTATGCCAGAAAGGGAATTCAGGCTAACAATCATCTAGGCAATGTCTAGGTTGGAGAAAACCATTCATTACAAAATAGAATGAATTAGGGCAGAAGTGAAAGCCATCAGAGAAAAAATTAAAAATGCTGTCAATGAGTTCCAATATAATCTGAATTATCTAACAGCTAGGGTACCTGAGGCAGAGGATAGAATTAGTGATTTAGAGGACAAACTGATAGAAAAAAAAATATCAGGAAGAGTCCTGAAACAAACAGCTTAGAAGCCATGAAAACAGAATTAGGGAAATAAATGACACCATGAAATATTCCAATTTCAGAATTATTGGAATCCCTGAGGGGGAGGAGAAGGAAAGAAGACTGAAGGATATAGTTGAACAAATTCTCCATGAAAATGTTCCCAAACTGGGGAATGGAACCAGCATCCCTGTCCTAGAGGCAGAAAGGTCTCCCCTCAAGACCATAGAATGGCCAAAATTAGCAAGACAGGAAATAACACGTGTTGGCGGGGATGTGGAGAAAGGGGAGCCCTCTTACACTGTTGGTGGGAATGCAAGTTGGTGCAGCCACTTTGGAGAACAGTGTGGAGATTCCTCAAGAAATTAAAAATAGAAATGCCCTATGACCCTGAAATTGCACTACTGGGTATTTACCCCAAAGATACAAATGTAGTGAAAAGAAGGGCCATCTGTACCCCAATGTTTATAGCAGCAATAGCCACAGTCACCAAACTGTGGAAAGAACCAAGATGCCCTTCAGGGACGAATGGATAAGGAAGATGTGGTCCATATACACTATAGAGTATTATGCCTCCATGAGAAAGGATGAATACTCAACTTTTGATAGCAACATGGATGGGACTGGAAGAGACTATGCTGAGTGAAATAAGTCAAGCAGAGAGAGTCAATTATCATATGGTTTCACTTATTTGTGGAGCAAAACAAATAGCATGGAGGACAAGGGGAGTTAGAGAGGAGAAGGGAGTTGGGGGAAATTGGAAGGGGAGGTGAACCATGAGAGACTATGGACTCTGAAAAACAATCTGAGGGTTTTGAAGGGGCAGGGGGGTGAGAGGTTGGGGTACCAGGTGGTGGGTATTAGAGAGGGTACGGATTTCATGGAGCACTGGGTGTGGTGCAAAAACAATGAATACTGCTATGCTGAAAATAAATAAATAAATAAATAAATAAATAAACAAACAAAAAAGAATCTAGAAAGACCTCGAGGCACCTGATTGTGAAAATGACAAATCATAGTTTTAGACAGGAGCTCTTGAAATCAGCTAGAGGGGAAAGATTCTTTATGTACAGAAGAAAGCTCATCAGAATAACATCAGACCTATCCACAGAAACCTGGCAAGCCAGAAAGGGCTGGCAAATGTATTCAGGGCACTAAATGAAAAGAACATGCAGCCAAGAATACTTTATCCAGCAAGGCTAACATTCAAAATGGATGGAGAGATAAAGAGCTTGCAAGACCAGCAAGGTTTTAAAAGAGTATGTGACCGCCAATTCCGCACTATAAGAAATATTAAAGGGGGTTCTATAAGAGAAGAAAGAACCCAAGAGTGTCAGAGAACAGAAATTTATGGAGGTAATCTATAGAAAAAAAGGACTTCACAGGCAACATGACAATAAAAATGTATTTCCCAATAGTCACTCTCAACATGAATGGCCTAAATGCTCTCATGAAATGGCACAGGATTGCAGATTGGATAAAATGACAGGATCCATCCATATGTTGTCTACAAGAGACCCATTTTGAACCAAAAGGATACATCCAGACTAAAAGTGAAATTGGATGCATTCCTGGAAAACTATAAACTTCCAAAACTGAATCAGGAAGAAATTGACAACCTGAATAGACCAATATCTAGTAATGAGATTGAAGCAGTGATCAAAAACCTCCCCCAAAACAAGAGCCCAGGACCTGATGGATTCCCTGGGGAATTCTACCAAACGTTCAAAGAAGAAATAATACCTATTCTCCTGAAGCTGTTTCAAAAAATTGAAGCAGAAGATAATTTTCCACACTCTTTTCATGAAGCCAGCATTACCTTGATCCCCAAACCAGGCAAAGACCCCACCAAAAAGGAGATTTTAAGACCAATTCCCTGATGAATATGAATGCCAAAATTCTCAACAAGATCCAAGCTAATAGGATCCAGCAGCACATTAACAAGATTATCCACTATGACCAGGTGGGATTTTTCCATGGGATGCAGGGGTGGTTCAACATTTGCAAATCAATCAATGTGATAGAACAAATCAATAAAAGAGAGATAAAACCACATGGTCTTCTCAATAGGTGCAGAAAAAGCATTTCACAAGATACAACATCTGTTCCTGATTAAAATGCTTCACAGTATAGGGTAGGGAGAACATTCCTGATCCACATAAAATCTGTCTACAAAAAACCTACAGTGAATATCATTCTTAATGGGGAAAAGCTGACAGCCTTCCCTTTGAGATCAGAACAACAAGGATGCGCACTCTCACCACTCTTGTTCCACATAGTATTAGAAGTCCTAGCAACAGCAATCAGACAACAAAGAGAAATAAAAGGTATTCAAATTGGCAATGAAGAAGTCAAACTCTCTTCGCAGATGACATGATTCTTTATATGGAAAACCCGAAAGACTCCACCCCTAAACTACTAGAACTCATATAGCAATTCAGTAACGTGGCAGGATACAAAGTCAATGAACAGAAATTAGTGGCTTTCTTATACACTAACAATGAAAATACAGAAAGGGGAATTAGAGAATTGATTCCCTTTACTATAGTCTTGAGAACCATAAGATACCTGGGAATAAACCTAACTAAAGCGGTAAATTATCTGTATTCATGGAACTACAGAAAACTTACGAAAGATATTGAAGAAGACACAGAAAGATGGAAGAGCATTACATGTTCATGGATTGGAAGAATAAACATTGTTAAAATGTCTATACTGCCTAGAGCAATCCATACTTTCATTGTCATTCTGACCAAGATTCCACTTGGTGCAGCCAAGATCAGCATATCCGGAGCCAAGTGCGGAAAAAAAAAAATCAACTGAGTAAATTTGAATATCTAATTAATGATTCATGAGTCAAGCAGCATCTCATCTGGCAAGTAGAGGGGAATTGCAAAGGGCCACAAGAAGTGCAAAGTTTTTTTTTTTTTTAAGATTTTATTTATTTATTTGACAGAGAGAGATCACAAGTAGGCAGAAAGGCAGGCAGAGAGAGAGAGAGAGGAGGAAGCAGGCTTCCTGCTGAGCAAAGAGCCCGATGTGGGACTCGATCCCAGGACCCTGAGATCATGACCTGAGCCGAAGGCAGCGGCTTAACCCACTGAGCCACCGAGGCGCCCCAGTGCAAAGTTTTTAAAGACAGGACAAGGAAGTCAAAAACAGAAAACAAAAGATTATTTTGGTTGAGGTCACCTTTCAGGAGCATGAATCTTGTTAGGTGGATTATGTCATCTTCCTTTGGGTGATGAAGAGAGCCCATGTGACAGGTTACCTTATTGTTACTGATCAGAAAATTCCTGACTGACCTGTCAAGACTACATTTCTCGAGGAGGGTGAATGTGTGATTAGGTTAGGTAGTAAACCCTAGTTTGGTAATGTGCTCTAGCACAAGTGACTCCATTTGTCACTGCTTGTAGTTTTCTTTTTAACAGGACCTAGCAAGGAGACAGGGAATGGGAAATAAGGGCAGAGAGACAGCAAGAGTCAGAACTGTTTTTGGACAGTCCAAGAGCTAAGAATGGCTTTAATGTTTTCAAATGGTTAGGAAAAAAGAAAGGAAGAAAGAAAGAGAAAGGAAGGAAGAAAGAAAGAAAGAGAGAAAGAGAAAAAAAATAACACTACTTCACACATGAAAATCTTAAGAGATTCAAATTTCAGTTCCATAAATAAACTTGTATGGCATACAGTCATATTCACTGACTTATGTACTGCCTGTGGCTGCTTTTGTTCCCACTGGGGCAAAACTAAGCAGCTGTAACATGTACCTTAGAGCCCTGGTAAGCCTGAAATATTTAGTCTGCCTCTTTACAAAAACTGTTTGCTAACCTATCCCTGTTATAGAGCCTTGCAGGTCATTTTAGAGACTTCAATTTTTTAACAGTGAAGGAAGAAACCTGTAGATTGTTTTTGAACAAAGGAATGTTATCAGTTCATTTCCTTGTTAAACCAGAATCCCTTTATCTGCTATATTAATAACTTGGGGCATGAGGAATAGATTTCTATTTTCATTTTTCCTAAAAATGTTTACTTTCATAACAGAAAAGTGGATCTTTTAATAGTTTTTTATCTTCCTTGTACTGGTCTATTTTCTTATATGATAAGCAAATATATATATATATATGGATATCTATGTACACACACAATACTAGTGCATGTGTGTGTATATAAAGTGTAATTATACAATAACAAATTGACTTTTGTTACACTGTAGAATGAAGGAAACATTTTCTTTCTTTTTTTTTTTTTGGTCCTTTTAAAAAATCACCTTGGAGAATTTGCAATTCAGGTTAAAGAATATCTATCTGCAGCAGCAAACATCAAGAGACTTTCATGTTTGCAAATTATGTAGTCCTTAGTTTCAGCAGGCAATGAAGAATACAGTCATCTCATAAAATACTTCCTTATATCCTTGAGTATATGAAGTATTTTTTAGTAACAGATTTATTGAGGTATAAATCACACACCACACAGTTTCCGGATTTAGTGTAACATCCAATGGTTATTATATTCATAGAGTTGTGCAACCATCATCACAATTTTAGAGTGTGTTCTTCACTCCCAAAAGAAACAGAATAATCATTAGCAGTAAGCCTTCCATCCCCTCATCCATCTGCAGGGCACTACTAATTTACTTTCTGTCTCAATAAACTTCCTATATTTAATTTCATATAAATGAATTAATATATGTAGTGATCTTTTGTTACTGACTTCTTTCACTTAATGTAATGTTTTGGAATGGATTTTTAGTGGCATGCCATGTTAAAAATATGGACATACCTTCAGTTTCATTTTAACATCATAATCTATTTTCATTTCCATAAATTGTTGCACTATTGGCACTTGGGAAGTATTCCTTAAAATGTGCATTGCTAATATACTATCATATAATAAACTGAATATTGAAGGGTCTAGAATATCAAAGCACTTTCTGTTAGTTTTTACACTAGTCTTGGCTTAAAGAACTGCCCAATGCTGATCTTGCTATCTACATTAGGCATACATCTGGTAACTTTATGATTTTGTTCCTTCTGCATGGAATTAGTTTAACCCAGATCATCACATGGTTTACTTCATCTTTTTTCAAATCTTTGCACAGATGTCATCTACAATACCCACAACAAGATTTTTGACTTTTATTCCACTGCTTTGCTAATGAATAGCACTTAAGAGCAAATGTGGTACTAATTACCATGCCAGTATCTTAATTTGAACATATAAGATTTCTTTGCCATATGCTTACAATTTATAAAAGAAAACCATTATCGACTGAATAATTACAAGTGAACAACCTGCCAATGCCCCTAAATTTTTGTTTATAGCTAATGATATTTTTTGTATATGTCATCTTCAAATTATAGTTATGTATGTTCTTGACTCCCTTATTCCCTTCTCATTACCAAAGACTGCCAAGATTTTCTTCACCAAGATTATAACTCTTTTTAATTACCATACACAAAAGACTGATCCTCCAGTTCATTTAATGTATTCCACTGTACACATACACACACAAACATACACACACACACATGTACATCATAAACACAGAAATAAAATCTGAAGTATGGAGTAAGTACAACTTTTTTAAATTAAGTTTTTATTAAGTTTTAATTCCAGTATAGTTAACATACAGAGTTATATTAGTTTCAGGTACAAAATAGTGATCCAACAATTCTAGACATTACTCAGTGCTTATCATGATAAGTGAACTGTTTAATTCCTAGCACCTATTTCACCCATTCTCCCATCTCCCCTTTCATAACTATCTGTTTTTTTTTTCCTCTATAGTTGAGAGTCTGTTTCTTGGTTTGTCTCTCTCTTTTCCTCCTTTGCTCATTTGTTTTCTTCCTTTGATCACCATATTTCACTCCTAGGAGGATATACAATAGGTGAAATAGTGAATAGGAATAGGTAAAATAGTGAATAGGAATGCATAGTGAAATAGGATTTCACTTCTATTCCATATAGGAGTGAAATCATACAGTATTTCTTTTCTGATTTATTTCACCTAGCATTATATATTCTGGCTCCATTTATTTGTTGCAAAAAGCAAGATTTCATTCTTTTTTATGGCTGAATTACATTCCTGTATATACTGTAGTAAATATGTATCTGCATTTTAATCTATAGATCTATATCTATATCTCTATATCTATATCTATATCTATATCTATATCTATATAGGCAGCCTGATGCTGGGCTCAATCCCAGGACCCTGGGATGATGACCTGAGCTGAAGGCAGATGCTTAATGATTGAGCCACCCAGGCCCCCATCTAAGTAGATTTTAAATTTAATATCTGTTTAAATGCATTACTTGTTTTCTTATTACAACTTTTTTTTAAATTATGCTTTATTATATATAGTATGGCTATTTTTTAAATTTTTTTATTTTTTATAAACATATATATTTTTATCCCCAGGCAGTTCAAAACTCCCGTGCTGATCAGTATGGCTATTTTTAAGTTAGGTTATTTGTATTACACTTCACTACTTGTACATATTATTTAAGAGGGACACACTAAAAGACATATTTTTCAAAACTTTTATATAATTTACCCAAGAACAATGAGTGAAATAAACAGTATATAAAAAATAAACTATATCTTTTTTAGCACTTTTTCCTAATCTTTATTTTATTTTTCTAATCTTTAAATTAACTTCCTTCCATACATTTTATTGTGTTAAAACACCCACTCATGAAAAGAGAAAAATCTTGAGAAGTTAAAAAAAAAACCTTACATATAAGTTTATAGAACAAATGGCATTTTTTCCAAATTGTTTTTCCTATGAATTTATACTCCTCCTAACTCCCTCATGAACAAGGTTTATAAAAGCAATCAACTCTGTGCTCTTAAGTCTGGTTTTCCAAAAATGTTTATTTAGTGTTAGGATATACATAGCTTGCGATTCATCTCCTCCCTTAGCATTCAATTTAAGAGATACCCAAGAAGATTTACATGAAATGAGGCTATATTAATAAATATGTATTTTGCCTTTACACTTATAGAGAAAAGGTTGATGGGTACATAAATGAAGATAAAATAATGATCTACATGTATAATATATATTTTTATTCATTATTATTCTATCATTAATTTTACCTGGGGATGGGACATCATCATTCTGTTTCTGTCTGTATACATTACCATGCTGTACAGAATTGTTACAGCTATTACTCAAAGAGGGGAGGAATTGGTGGATAGTAGAAAACTACACTGACTTAACTTAGTCCATTTTTCATAACACTTCTCAAGCAACTAAATTGAATTAATAGAAATTTGATATGAATGGCATGCAACATTTCATTGATAATCCATAATTTGAATATTACATAGATCTTTTTATCCTAGATCCCATTTTTCATTATTTATGCTATTTACCAAAGTGTTAACATTGGAAATTGTAGGCTATATTAATATGAAATCACAGCTTGACTGTTAGATCAAATTGGAATATGATTAATTAGTTTATTAAAAAATAAGGGAATACTATTAAGAGATTATCACATATTAATTTGAGCCAGGTAAAAACATTTTAAGATGTTTTAATTTTAAAACATTTTAAGATGCTTTAATTTTAAAAAGCAAAGCTATAGGCTACAATAAAGATGAAGCTTTTTGTTTCCCATTTAAAATTCCATATTGTTTATAAGATGTTTGATGCAACAAAAAGACCATTTAAACCCAATGTTGATATTTATTCATTTATTTATTTATGAGAGAAAGAGGAGGAGGGGAAAAAAGAAAAGGGAAAGAGAGAAAATATTTAGCAGGTTCCATACCCATCTCAGAGCTCAACGTGGGGCTCAATATCAGGACTCTGAGATCATGACCTAAGCCAAAATCAGGAGTTAGAAACTCAACAGACTGAGCCACCCAGGTGACAACCCCATGCTGGTTTTCAAATGACATTTTTTTCTCTCCAAAACTGCATTACCATTTTTTAACTTAAATAAATAAATGTGTTTTAGTTAAAAAATTAGCAAAGTTTATTTTTAATAATTTTGAGTACAATATTTCTACAATATATTCATTATATCTGTATATAGCACCCTGGAACACCAAATTATAGCAGAGATACGTATTTGAAGGGACCCCAACAAAGTTGATTTTGAATAATAACTCTATATTTAAGAATATGTTTCCGTTTGCTTATAATTTGAACATTCTATCTATTCTAACTATATGCAAGTTTTAAGATGTACCTTTTCACTCCATAAAGTTCTGCATCATTATCATTCTGTATGTGGCCTTGTTTTGGCACATCTTATCTGAAAAGCAGATATATTTATATAGTTTATAAAACTTTATGTTGAACACAAGTTGCATAAGTTTAGCTGAATGAATTTTAGAGATTATCTCAAATTCACCAGATAACAAAGCTCCTCTGTCCTACTACTGCTGTGTACACAAGGTGTTTCTGATAACCAAATGGTTTAGTTCTTTGTTTATCAAATGCAGAGACAGGGATTGAATGAGTCTATTCCAATGACTGAAAAAAACAAAACATAGTTTGGCAAATAAGTGCAGCTTTACACTTTTACATTTTAGACAATATCACAGAACACTTAACTTCAGATTTACTCATCTCCTGTTTTACATTTATGTAAGATCAGCCATCTTAATGTCATTACTACAAGGCTTTCATAGATCACATTCTTTAGCTTTGAATTTTTCTTTTTTCTTCATTAAATCAGTGGAAAGCAATGAAGCAATAGCTTCCACATGTGTTAGAAATGTAAGCACTGATAATTTTTTACATATGACTTTGGCCAATTGATTTAAACTTCTAACCTTTGAATTAGATCTACAAAATTGCTTGTTGCACTACAAAATATAAGTGACATGGTGTTATTGGATTATAAGCATCAGGAAATTGTCAAAGGCTGCTACCATTTTACCCAACAGTTATTCTGCTAGCACTACAGATTCAAGTGTTTCTGTAGTAACATGAATATTTATTAATCCAAATATCTACAGCTGTTATTTATTTATTATTTTTTAATATAATGTTTTATTTTTTATAAACATGTATTTATTTTTTATTATTTATTTTGCTTTTGTTATGGGCAGGAAACTATGGAAGAGAATTTAGGATTCATGGATATCCTCTGACACTGCAAGTAAAAGGAACATTTTTTCAAAGGCAAAGTTTTAGCAAAGGTTCTTACATCAAATAAAGTGTCTTCGCTTTATAAAATATGTGTGTAGAGAGTAAATTATTTTATTTTAAAAAGATATAGTTGTGGCTAGATTTTTTATAGTATGCACTTTAATTAGAGATAGCAGATTGAAACTCCTTTCCAATACTGTGAATTGTAACGGTACCCAAATCCTTAGTGTCTATCATTGTCTGACATGGGCATGTATTTAAAATTTATATATAAATAGATAAATAACATAGTCTTATTCATTTAAAATATTATAGAATTCATTAATTTTCTTGGTAAATTGAGACTTGAGAGTCAAATTTGATTTTTGTATAGCTTCAGAATTCTCCTGTCCCATTGGGTTTTTCTTTTCTTTTCTTTTAAGATTTATTTATTTATTTACTTGACGAGAGAGAGACAGAGAGAGAGGGAACACAAGCAGGGGTAGTGAGAGAGGGAGAAGCAGGGTCCCTGGCTCAATCCCAGGACCCTGAGATCATGACCTGAGCTGAAGGCAGATGTTTAATGAGCCACCCAGGCCCCCCCCCCCCCCACATTGGGCTTTTGAGTACACTTCATGATGACTTAATAATGCTATTTTTCAGCAGTTTTATAATCTCCTGAAAGATGGTTCAGTTCCACAGGGCTAAAAACTGTTTTTCAAATAAAACTGTCAAGCTGTTCCAAAGTTTTTAGGGTTTTTTTTGTATGTATAATATAATCATCCAGAGTACAGAAACATTAAATTGTTGCAATGCTTCTGGCCTTGCAAAACTACTTTGCACTCAACAAACAACCCTTGAATATTATTAACATCAAAATGAGACCTAGAAAATATTCTATAGAATTGCCATGAATATTTTTTTTTATAAAATTATGTTTAGAGGATGTTTTGGTATACTCTTTTACTCCTGCCTATGACAAAGAGTAGGACAATAAAAACTAAGCTCTTACTTTGAAATTTAGCTTTGACAACTGAGAATTCCTAAAGACATTCCAGTCAGGCACAATTTTTCCAACCATCCTGGGAATATATTTACTGGAAAAGTCCTTTGCTGCATGCAATTGCTTGCTTTTGGGGATGGTAGAGACAATATACAGCTGTTACACATGTGCAACTTGTGCTATAATATAAACTCAAAGAATGTTGCCAATAGATGTAAGAGTATATAATATTGAAGTACATTTTTATTTTTCCTAAATTGAAGAAAGATAACTATCACTAGACTATATATTCTTATTAGTGAAATTTGAGAAGCAAGAAAATGAGGTTTAGAATGAAAAATTTTAAAAAATCAGAAGAAACAAAATCAAGAATGAGATATTGAATTGCTTTAGGTCTAAAGTAATTATTAACCTTTCAAATACAAGTACAACCTGACAAATTAAGTTCCCTCATTTGATTACAATCTCTAATTACAATTTCTGAGTGAATTTATATTATTTCTTTAGATGTTTTTTGAAACTTTTTCAAATTTCATTCCTGGGGTCTTCTTTCATATATCACTGCAATGTATATTTGAAAGTAAGACTTCGCTGTTCATTATCTCTGCAATGGTTTATGATACTAATGAAGATTGGACCTGGCATTACAACTAAACCAGCTCTACAATGTTAATGTCTACTTTCTGTCCATATATAGATATTACATGTTTGTATTTGGGTATATTTATGTACAAATTTATATATGTATACAAATTTATATACATAAATATGAAAAATAGGATTGATATATTACATTTATATCAGAGAAAGATTAGCACAATAAGACTATGTTCATACTATTCATAAAGTTCAGACAATCCATTCTGTTCCAAAATTATTTGTTGCAATAAGAAATGGAGAATTCTTTTTTTCTTTTCCTATTTATTTGTATGTTCATTTATTTATTTATTTTTATGTTTCAAGTTTTATTTAAATTCTAGTTAGTATAATATAGTGTAATATTGGTTTCAGGAGTAGAATGTAGTGATTATCACTTACATAAAACACCCATGCTCATCGCAATTTGCACCCTCTTTAATATCCATCACCCATCCAACCAATCCCACCACCCAGCTCCCCTTTGGCACTCATCAGTTTCTTCTCTATAACTGAGTCTGTTTCTTGCCTTACCTCTCTTTTTTTCCCTCTATGATTCTTTGTTTTCTTTACTAAATTCCACATAGAAGTGAAGCCATATGCTCTTGCTCTGACTTGTTTAACTTAGTATAGTATTCTGTAGCTCCATTTACTTCCTTGCAAATGACAAGATTTTAGTCATTTTAATAACTGATTAATATTCCATTATATATATTCATTAGTCGATGGACATTTGAGCTGTTTCATAATTAGGCTATTGCAAGTAATGCTGCTATAAACATCAGGGTGCATGTATCCCTCCAAATTAGTATTGTTGTATTTTGGGGGTAAATGCCTAGTAGTGCAATTGCTGCATTTTAAGGTAGTTCTATTTTTAAAGTTTTGAAGAACCTACATACTGTTTTCTACACTGGCTACACCAGTTTGCATTCTCACCAACAGTGAAGAGGGTTCCCCTTTCTCCACATCCTTGCCAACAATTGTTGCTTTTTGTCTTATTGACTTTAGCCATTATGATAGGTGTGAGGTAATATCTCATTGTGGTTTTTATTTGTAATTCCCTGATGATGCGTGACGTTCAGCATCTTTTCATGTGTCTGTGCACCATCTATAGATCTTCATGGAAAAGTATTTATTCATGTCTTCTTATTTGCAATTGTATTATTTGTTTTGGGGTAGTTGAGTTTTTTAAGTTTTTTATATATTTTGGACTAACCCTTTATCAGATATGTCATTTGAAAATATCTTCTCTCATTCGATAGGTTGTTTTTTAGTTTCAGTGATTGTTTCCTTTGATATGCAGAAGGTTTTTATTTAGATGTACTCCCAATAGTTTATGTTTGCCTTTGTTTCCCTTACTTTGGGAGACATGTCTAGTAAATTGTTGCTAAGGCCGATGCCAAAGTAGATACTGCCAGTGTTTTTCCTCTAGGATTTTAATGGTTTCCTGTCTCACATTTAAGTCTTCCATCCATTTTGAATTTATTTTTATGTATGATAGAAGAAAGGAGTCTAGTTTCATTCTTTTCCCTGTTGCTACCCAGTTTTCCCAAAACCATTTGTTGAGGAGATTCCCCCTACCCATTGGATAGTCTTTCTTGCTTTGTTAAAGATTAATTGTCCATAGAGTTGGGGGTTCATTTTTGGGTTTTCTATTCTGTTCTATTGATCTATGTGTCTACTGTTGTGCCAGTACCATAATTTCTTGATTACTACAGCTTTGTAATATAACATGAAGTCTGGAACTGTGATCCCTCTAGTTTTGCTTTTCTTTTTCAAGATTGCTTTGGCTATCATGGTTTTTTTGGCAGCACCATACGAATTTTAGGATTTTTTTTTTTTACCTCTGTAAAAAATGCTGTTGGTATTTTGATAGGGATTGCTTTAAATGTGTAGATTGCTTTAGGCAATATTGGCATTGTTTATAGTATTTGTTGTTACAATCCATGAGCATGGAACATGTTTTCATTTCTTTTTGTCATCTTCAATTTCTTTCATTAGTGTTCTATAGTTTTCAGAGTATAGATCTTTTACCTCTTTGGTTAGGATTATTCCTAGGTATCTTACAGTTTTAAATACAATTGTGAATGGGATTATTTCCTTGATTTCTTTTTCTGCTTCTTCATTACTTATGTATAGAAATGCAACAGGTTTCTGTAGGTTGATTTTGTATCCTGTAGCTTGCTGAATTCATGTATGAGTTCTAATAATTTCTTGATGGAGTCTTTCAGACTTTCTACATAGGGAATCATGTCATCTGAAATTAGTGAAAGTTTCACTTCTTCCTTGCCAATTTGGATGCATTTTATATCTTTATTGTTATCTCATTACTGTGGTTAGGAATTACTATACTATGTTTAATAACATGGTAAGAGTGGACATCCCTATCTTCTTCTTGACCATAGATGAAAAGCTCTCAGCTTTTCCTCACTGAAGATGAAAGTAGCTGTGGATTTTTCTTAATGGCCTTTATTATGTTCAGGTGCGTTCCCTCTAAACCTACTTTCATGAGAGTTTTTACCATGAATGAATGATGTACTTTGTCAAATTCTTTCTCTGCATCTATTGAAATGATGGTATTATACTTATTTTTTCTTTTATTCATGTGGTATATCATGTTGATTGCTTTGTAAATATTGAGCCACACTTGAAGCCCAGGAATAATCTCACATGATCATAGTGAACGATTCTTATAATATAGTGTTGGTTTCATTTTGCTAGTATTTTTGTGTGTGTGAGTTTTTCTTCCATATTCATCAGGTATACTGTCCTGTACTTCTCTTTTTTAGTGGTTTTATCTGCTTTTGGTATTGGGGAAAATGTTAGCATTATTGAATGGATTTGGAAGTTTTCCTACCCTTTCTATTTTTTTGGAGTAGATTGAGATTACATATTAACCCTTCTTTCTGCGTTTGGTAGATTCACTTGTGAAACCATCTAGCCCTGGACTTTTGTTTGTTGGAAGGTTTTGATTGCTGCTTCAATATCTTCACTGGTTACCAGTCTGTCCAAATTTTCTATTTCTTCCTTTTTCAACTTTGATAGTTTATATGTGTCTAGGAATTTATCCATTTCTACCAGGACGTCCAATTTATTGATATATATTTTTAATAATATTCACTTGTAATTGTTTATATCTCTGTGATGTATTTTTTAAAATTAGGTTTTTTTTACTTACTACTTCCTTTATTTTTAATTTTTTTATTATGTTCAATTAGCCACTATATAATATATAATTAATTTTTGATGTAGTGTTCAATGTAGTTCAATGTAGTGTTCAATTAGTTGCATCTAACACCCAATGCTCATCACAACATGTGCAATGTAGGTTGTTATTTCTCCTTTCTCATTTGAAATTTTATTTATTGTGGTCCTTTTTTTTTCTTTTTGATGAGTCTGGCTAAGGGTTTATCAAATTTATTAATTTTGTCAAAAATGTATTTTTTATTTCTACTTTGATTTCCTGGTAGACCCATTTACTGTTTAGTAACATCTTGTTTAACCTGCATGTGCTTGTAGTATTTCCAGGTTTTTTTTCTTGTGGTTGACATAACATTTGATAACATTGAGGTCAGAAAAGATCCATGGTATAGATCTCAATCTTTTGTACTTCTTGAGGTCTGATTTGTGATCTAATATGTGATCTATTCTGGAGATTGTCCCATGTGTTCTTGAAAAAAATGTGTGTTTTGCTGTTTTAGGTAGAGATTTTCTAAATATATCTGTTAAGTATGTCTGGTCCATTTTGTCATTCAAAACCACTGTTTCCTTATTGACTTTCTGTTTAGATGATCTGTCCATTGGTGTAAGTGGGGTGGTAAAATACTCTACTATTATTATATTATTATCAGTGAGTTTCTTTATGTTTGTTATTAATTGTTTTATATATATGGATTCTCCCATGTTGGGGGCATAAATATTTACAATTGTTATATTGTCTTGTTGGATTGTCCCCTTTATTATGATATAGTGCCCCAATTCATCTCTTATTGCAGTGTTTAGTTTAAAATCTAATTTGTATGATATAAGTATTATTGATCCAGTTTTCTTTTGATATTCTTTTGCATTATAAATTCTTCTGAATCCCCTCACTTTCAATATGCAGGTGTCTTTAGGTCTAAAATGAGTCACTTGTAGGTGGCATGTAGATGGATCTGGTTTTGTTTTGTTTTGTTTTAATCCATTCTGACATACTATGTCTTTTGATATTTAATCTATTTTCATTTAGAGTAATTGTAGATAGATATGTCTTTAGTGCCATTTATTAATTGATTTGTTGTTGATTCTGGAGATTATCTGTGTTCCTTTCTTGTGTTTGTCACCTTTGCTCTTCCATTTCTGCTCAAAGAGTCCCTTTTAATATTATTTGGCTTAGTGGTTGCTAACTCCTTTAGCTTTTGGGGGAAGCTAAAGACTTCGGGAAAGTCTTCATCTCTCCTCTTCTGAATGATAGCATTGCTGGATAAAGTATTCTTGGCTGGGCATTTTTCCCACTCAGCACTTTGAATATATCATGCCACTCTCTTCTGTCTTGCCATGTTTCTGTTCAGAAATCAGCAGCTAGCCTTTGGGTCTTCCATTATAAGTTAAGGGATTCTTTTTGTCTTGCTGCTCTTAATACATTTTCTTTACCATTATATTTTGTAAATTTAACTATAATAAGTCTTGGCGTTGGTCTGCCTTTATTTTTTTTAAGATTTTATTTATTTATTTGACAGAGATCACAAGTAAGCAGAGAGGCAGGCAGAGAGAGAGGAGGAAGCAGGCTCCCTGCGGAGCAGAGAGCCCGATGTGGGGCTCGATCCCAGGACCCTGGGATCATGACCTGAGCTGAATGCAGAGGCTTAACGTACTGAGCCACCCAGGAGCCCTGGTCTGCCCTTATTGATTTTATTGGGAATTCTCTGTGCCTCCTGGATCTGAATGTCTATTTCTTTCCCAAAATTAGGGAAGTTTTCAACTATTATTTCTTCAAATAAATTTTCCACCCCCTTTTCTCTTTTTCCTTCTGCACCTCTTATAATACAAATATTATTCTGTTTGCTGGAGTCACTGAATTCTCTAAGTCGAGGCTCACATCCCAGAATTCTTTTTTCTCACATTTTCCAGCTTCATTTACTTTCATTATTTTGTCTTTAAGTCACTAATTCTTTCCTCTGCTTCATCCAGCTTTGTGTTCATTGCATCAATGCTATTTAGAATCTCAGTAATTGTGTTTTTTCTCTTTTGACTGTTTATTTTTATTTATTTTTATTTTTTATTAACATATAATGTGTTATTAGCCCCAGGGGTACAGGTCTGTGAATTGCCAGGTTTACACACTTCACAGCACTCACCATAGCACATACCCACCCCACTATCCATAAACCAACCATCCTCTCCCTTCCCTCCTCCCCCAGCAACCCTCAGTTTGTTTTGTGAGATTAAGAGTCTCTTATGGTTTGTCTCCCTCACAATCCCATCTTGTTTCATTTTTTCCTTCCGTACCCCCAAATCCCCCATATTGCCTCTCAAATTCTTCATATCAGGGAGATCATATGATATCTGTTTTTCTCTGATTGACATATTTCACTCAGCATAATATCCTCTAGTTCCGTCCACATCATTGCAAAAGGCAAGACTTCATTTCTTTTGATAGCTGCATAGTATTCCATTGTTTGTGTGTGTATGTGAGATATATATATATTTTTTTTTCACTCTTTTTTATCCTTTCATCTGTTGATGGACATCTAAGTTCTTTCCGTAGTTTGACTATTGTGGACATTGCTGCTATAAACATTTGAGTGCATGTGCCCCTTCGGATCACTACGTTTGTGTCCTTAGGGTAAATACCCAGAAGTGGAATTGCTGGGTCATAGGGTAGCTCTATTTTCAGCTGTTTGAGGAACCTCCATGCTGTTCTCCAGAGTGGTTGCATCAGTTTGCATCCCCACCAACAGTGTAGGAGGGCTCCCCTTTCTCTGCATCCTCACCAGCATCTGTCATTTCCTGAATTGTTAATTTTAACCATTCTGACTAGTGTGAGGTGGTATCTCATTGTGGTTTTGATTTGTATTTCCCTGATGCCAAGTGATGTGGAGCACTTTTTCATATGTCTGTTGGCAATCTGGATGTCTACTTTGTAGAAATGTCTGTTCATGTCCTCTGTCCATTTCTTGATTGGATTTTTTGTTCTTTAGGTGATGAGTTTAATAATGTCTTTATAGATTTTGTCTGATATGTCATTTGCAAATATCTTCTACCATTCAGTCAGTTGTCTTTTGGTTTTGTTGAAGCTTTTGATCTTCAAGAAGTCCCAATAGTTCATTTTTGACCTTCTTTTCCCTTGTCATTGGTGGTGCTTCTAGGAAGAAGTTGCTGTAGCTGAGGTCAAAGAGGTTGCTGCCTGTATTCTTCTCAAGGATTTTGGTGGATTCCTTTCTCACATTGAGGTCCTTCATCCATTTGGAGTCTATTTTCATGTTTGGTGTAAGGAAATGGTCCAGTTTCATTTTGCTCCATGTGGCTGTCCAATTTTCCCAGTACCATTTGTTGAAGAGACTTTTTTTTTTAATGGGACTTTATTTCTTGCATTGTCAAAGATTAGTTGACCATAGAGTTGAGGGTCTATTTCTGGGCTCTCTATTCTGTTCCATTGATCTATGTGTCTGTTTTTGTGCCAGTACCATACTGTTTTGATGATGACAGCTTTGTTATAGAGCTCGAAGTCTGGAATTGTGATGCCACCAACATTGGCTTTCTTTTTCAACATTTCTCTGGCTATTTGAGGTCTTTTCTGGTTCCATATAAATTTTAGGATGGGATTTTGATAGAATTGCATTAAACATGTAGATTGCTCTAGGTAGCATAGACATTTTTGTAATATTTGTTCCTCCAATCCATGAGCATGGAACATTTTTCTATTTATTTGTGTCTTCCTCAATTTCTTTCATGAGTACTTTATAGTTTTCTGAGTACAGATCTTTGCCCCTTTGGTTGTTAGGCTTATTCTAGGTATCATATGGCATTGGGTGCAGTTGTAAATGGGAGTTCCTCCTTAATTTTTCTTTCTGCTGTCTTCTTGTTGTATAGAAATACAATGGATTTATGTGTATTGATTTTATATCCTGACACTGACACTTTACTGAATTATTGTACAAGTTCTAGCAGATTCGGAGTGGAGTCCTTTGGGTTTTCCACATAAAGTATCATATCATCTATGAAGAGTGAGAGTTTGACTTCTTCTTTGCCAATTTGGATGCCTTTAATTTGTTGTTGTTGTTGTTGTTGTTGTCTGGTTGGGAATTCTAGGACTTCTTATACTATGTTGAATAGCAGTGCTGATAATGGACATCCCTGCTGTGTCCCTGAACTTAGTGGAAAAGATCTCAGTTTTTCTCCATTGAGAATAATATTTGCTTTGGGTTTTTCATAGATGGCTTTGATATATTGAGATATGTACCCACTATCTCAACACTTTGAAGAGTTTTGATCAAGAAAGGATGCTATACTTTCTCAAATGCATTTAAGCATCTATTGAGATTATCATATGGTTCTTGTTCTTTCCTTTATTAATGTATTATATCACATTGATTTATTGATGTTGAACCAATCTTGAATTCCAGGAATAAATCCCACTTGGTCATGGTGAATAGTCATTTTAATGTAATGTTGGATCCTATTGGCTAGTATATTGGTCAGAATTTTCGCATTTGTGTTCATCAAGGATATTGGTCTGTAATTCTGTTTTTTGATGGGGTCTTTGTCTGGTTTTGGGACCAAGGTAATTCTGGACTCATAAACTGAGTTTGGCAGTTTTCCTTCCATTTCTATTTTTTGGAACAGTTTCAGATGAATAGGTATTAATTCTTCTTTAAATG
The DNA here is from genome assembly GCF_022355385.1 of Mustela nigripes. NCBI lineage: Eukaryota > Metazoa > Chordata > Mammalia > Carnivora > Mustelidae > Mustela > Mustela nigripes. Next base: position 53,252,118 of record NC_081575.1, on the reverse strand, counting down.
GTTAGCAGAATTCCCCTGGGAAGCTGTCTGTTTTTGATGACTGCTTCAATCTTCTTCTGGTTATGGATCTGTTGAGGTTTTTTATTTCTTCCTGTTCAGTTCTGGTAGTTTATACATCCCTAGGGATGCATCCATTTCTCCAGATTGTCAAATTTGTTGGCATAGAGTTGCTGATAGCATGTTGTTATAATTGTTTGCATTCTTTTGGTGTTGGTTGTGATCTCTCCTTTTTCAATCATGATTTTATTCATTTGGGTCATTTCTATTTTCTTTTTCATTGGTGTATGCAGAGGTTTATTAATCTTATTAATTTTTTCAAGGAATCAGCTCCTAGTTTCATTGATTTGTTCTATTGGTTTTGTCATTGTTGTTGTTATTGTTTTGTTGTAGTTTGTTTGTCTGTTTGGTTTCTATTTCATTGATAACTGCTCTGATCTTTATGATTTCTCTTCTTTTTCTGGATTTAGGCTTTCTTTGCTGTTCTTTCTCCAGATCCTTTATGTGTAAGGTTAGGTTGTGAATTTGAGACCTTTCTTGTTTATTTAGAAAGTCTTGTATGGCTATATATTTTCCTCTCAGGACTGCCTTTGCTGTGTCCCACAGATTTTGACAGTGTGTTTTAATTATAATTTGTTTCCATGATTTTTTTCAATTTTCCTTTTATTTTCTGAATGACCCATTCATTCTTCAGTAGTGTTTTTTAGCCTCCATGTATTTGGGTTCTTTCCAAATTTCCTCTTGTGATTGAGTTCTAGCTTCAGAGTGTTGTGGTCTGAAAAGATGCAGGAAATGATCCCAATATTTTGCCAGTGGTTGAGATCTGACTTGTGACCCAAGATGTTATCTTTTCTGAAGAATGTTCCATGTGTACTAGAGAGGAATGTGTATCCTGTTGCTTTGGGATGGAATGTTCTCAATACATCTGTGATGTCCATCTGGACCACTGTGTCATTTAAGACCTTTATTTCCTTGTTGATCTTTTGCTTGGATGATCTTTCCATTTCATTGAGGGAGGTGTTAAAGTACCCTACTATTACTGTATTATTGCTGATGTGTTTCTTTGATTTTGTTATTAATTGGTTTATATAGTTGGCTGCTCCCATGTTAGGGGCATAGATATCTAAAATTGTTAGATCATGGGGTGCCTGGGTGGCTCAGTAGGTTAAAGCCTCTGCCTTTGGCTCAGGTCATGATCTGGGGGTCCTGGGATTGAGCCCTGTATTGGGATTTTTGCTCAGCAGGGAGCTTGCTTCCTCCTCTCACTCTGCCTGCCTCTCTGCTACTTGTGTTCTCTATCAAATAAATAAAATCTTTAAAAAGTTGTTAGATCCTCTTGTTAGGCAGACCCTTTGAGTATGATATAGTGTCCTTCCTCATCTCTTATTATAATCTTTGGCTTAAAATTTACCTGATATAAGGTTTGCCACCCCAGGTTTCTTTTGATGTCCATTAGCATGGTAAATTGTTTTCCACCCCCTCACTTTAAATCTGGAGATGTCTTTAGGACTAAAATGAGTTTCTTGTTGACAGCATATTGAGGGGTTCTGGGATTTTTGTTTTTTGTTTTTTGTTTTTTTGTTTGTTTTGTTTTGTTTTTCCTTTCTGATACCCTGTGTCTCTTGATTGAGGCATTTAGCCCATTTACATTCAGGATAACTATTAAAATATATGAATTTAATACCATTGTATTGCCTATAAGGTGACTGTTACTGTATATAGTCTCTGTTCCTTTCTGGTCTACTACTTTTAGGCTCTCTCATTGCTTGGAGGACCCTTTTCAATATTTCCTGTAGATCTGATTTGGTGTTTGCAAATTCTTTCAGTTTTTGTTTGTCCTGGAAGTTTTTTTTATCTCTCCTTCTATTTTCAGCAATAGCCTAGCTGGATATAGTATTCTTGGCTGCATTTTTTTTTCTCATTTAGTGCTCTGAATATATCATGCCAGTTATTTCTGGCCTGCCAGGTCTCTGTGGATAAGTCTGCTTCCAATCTAATATTTTTACCATTGTATGTTATAGACTTCTTGTCCCGGGCTGCTTTCAGGATTTTCTCTTTGTCATTCAGAATTGTAACTTTTACTACTAAATGTCAGGCTGTGGACCTATTCTTATTGTTTTGGAGGGGGGGTTCTCTGTGCCTCCTTGATTTTGATTTTCTTTTCCTTTTGCCATATTAGGGTAATTTTCTACAATAATTCACGCCAATACTCCCTCTTTCTTCTTCTTGAATCCCAATTATTGTAATATTGCTTCTTCTTATGGTATCACTTATCTTTCAAATTCTCCCATCATGGTCCAGTAGTTGTTTGTCTTTCTTTTGCTCAGCTTCTTTATTCTCCATCATTTTGTCTTATATATCACTAATTCTCTCTTCTGCTTCATTTATCCTAGAAGTAAGAACCTCCATTTTTGGTTGCATCTCATTAAAAGATTTTTTTATTTCACCTTGATTAGATTTTAGTTTTTTTTATTTCTCCAGACATGGTCTCTCTGACATCTTCCATGCCTTTTTTGAGCTTAGCTAGCACCTTGAAAATCATTATTCTTTTTTTTTTTAAAGATTTTATTTATTTATTTGACAGAGAGAGATCACAAGT
>NC_081575.1:53233715-53249422 GCF_022355385.1 Mustela nigripes | reverse complement strand
TTAAAATTAAAATATATCTATATATTATCTATATATATTTATATTATAGATAGATATATCTATAGATATATATGTATATAATGTATATACATAATACATATGTATTTATATGTATTTATTCTCCATCATTTTGTCTTATATATCACTAATTCTCTCTTCTGCTTCATTTATCCTAGAAGTAAGAACCTCCATTTTTGGTTGCATCTCATTAAAAGATTGTATTATGTATTATGTATATATGTATACATATGTATTATGTATATTTATATGTATGTGTATATGTATATGTATGTGTATGTATATGTATGCATATATGCACATGTATATTATATATAATATACATGTATATATCTATATATACATATATATAGATATATCTATAGATATATAGATATATAGAGATATATCTATAGATATATCTATCTATGATATAGATATATTTTAATTTTAACTCTTCTCTCATTTTTTATTCTCATTCTCTCATTCTCTCATATTTTATTCTCTCATTCATATATTCTTATCTGGATAAAGATAAGAATATCTTCTGACAAGGCAGAAAAACTCACCACATAAAAAAAAATAAGAGGCAGGACTGAAGGCTAGGGACCTAATCAATACAGACATGTATATACATAATGTATATACATAATACATGTATACATATGTATTATGTATATATGTATACATATGTATTATGTATATTTATATGTATGTGTATATGTATATGTATGCATATATGCACATGTATATTATATATAACATTTGTATATCTAAATATATACAATATATTTGTATCTTAATATAATATAAAATATAATATTTGTATATATAAATATATACAATATATTTGTATCTTAATATAATATAAAATATAATATTTGTATATATACAAAGAAAAAGAAAGTGGAGAAAATTTGCTTAGGCTGGAGACTAGAACAAAGCCCTGTGCTAGATTAAGGTTATACTTTGATCTATTAGAAAATGTTGTATCCCAAGTTTTTTTTAGAGGAAAAAAACCCCTATATGTATACAAAAAATAAAGTTAGATACAATAAAGGATAAAATATGACTGTAATAATGAAGGTTCAAGAAGTTTTTTTTTTAAAGGTATTGTTAAGATAAAGTAGTTAAAAACTGTTAAAAAAGGAAAGAGTGAAGTTTAAAAAATAGAATAAGAAAGAAAAATAAAATTTTGAAAATTAACTTTGCAAGATGAAAGAATCATGGGGAGAAAGCCATGAATTCCATGCTTTGCTTTCCCCTCCTCTGGAGTTCCACTGTTCTCCTTGGTCAGTGAGCTTGTTCTTGGCTGGGTGTTCTTGCTGATCTTCTGGGTGGAGGGGCCCATTGTAGTGATTCTCAAGTGTCTTTGCCAGAGGCAGAAGTGCACTGCTTTGCCAGGGGCTGGACTAAGTAATCTGCTGGTGTTTGCTCTCAGGAGCTTTTGTTCCATGAAGGCTTTCCATAGAGCTCTGGAAGACAGGAATGAAAATGGCAGCCTTCCAATCTCTGGCCCAGAGGATCAGAGAGCTTGGAGCCCCACTCCTCAGTGCACCCTTGGGGAAAAGTACTCAATCATTCCCATCTCTCTGGCCCCCAGCTGCGCTCCAAGCTCACCTGGCCTGTGACCGAATGTTTCTGTCTCTGGCACACAGCCCTGTTTGGAGTCTCCAAACCCAGCAGTTTCCTGTCTCCAGAGAAGGAAGTTGAGTCTCACCAGATCTGCCACTTGTGGTATCCCTGCTCAAAGATCAGTGGTTTGGCTGTGCCATGGATCACAGTTTAAGGTAACCCCAAGCTGAGAGCTCAATCCTTGGCTCTATCTTTGTAGCTGGCTTCCCCACTCTGATACCTGTGAGCTCTGCTACACTCAGACATCCCTGATCCTTCTCTGACCCCGTGGGACCTGAGACCACACTGTCCCTGCAGGGTTGCATCCTCGCTTAGCCTCTGGAGCAATGTCCCTCAGTGGAGCAGACTTTTAAAAGTTCTGATTTTGTACTACTTTGCCCTGCCACTTACCGGGAGCTGGCCCCTTCCCCAGCTGTCTGTCTTCCTGTCACTTTGGATTCACTTCTCTGCACCTTTTAGAAAGTCTTTCTAGAATTGCTGCTCTTCTTCTGTTTGATCTCCTGTTGGATTTGTAGGTGTTTGGAGTGGATTGATAACTATCTAACTGAACTCTTGGGACCTGATGTCATCTCAACTGCTACTCCTCCACCATCTTGACTTATCACCCCTTGACTTTTTTTTTTTAAACTCTTTTATCCTTGTAGTAAGGCCTCCCTGAAGTTTGCCATTCTTTTCTCAAACCAGTGAGCATCCTATGATTGTTGCTTTAAATTCTCCATTAAGCATGCTAATTATATGTTTTTCTTAGATCTCTGGTTGTGATTTTATTGTGTTCTTTCATTTGGGATGAATTCCTCCATCTTGACATTTTTACAACTTCTCTGCCTTCTATATGTTACAAGCCCCATTATATTTCCTGCCCCTGAGAGTATTGGCTTTATGAACAAGAGGTCAAGAATGAGGCAAATGTTAGCCAGGCATTCTCTGGTTTCCTTGTTAAATGTGACCTGATACTAGATCCTTTAGAACTGGAGCCCTGCAGAACTCTCTGGTTGGGAGATGAGGTGTCTGCAGGGGTTTCTGCTGGTCTTCTGGGGTAGGGAACCACCACACTGGGACTGAGGCAATCTTGACTGATAGGGGCAGTCCCACCAGAGCACAGGGGACTTGTTGTAATCAGGTTAGGCAGTCAGTGTGGGCACTGTGCTGCTTATAGCAGTTGGCTTTGTGTTTATCCTGGTGGAGGGAGAGCAAAATGGTTCATGCCAGTTCCTTTGTCAATGAGAGGCATCTCCCTAAATGTTGTCTCTCAGGGGGACATTTGAAAAAGAGCAAATATTCCTGCCTCTTCTCCATGTGACCGAGGGAATTTTTAGGTCACTGTTTCCATACTGTTCATCTTCTCTCCAGGAGTATGGTAATATGGTAATATTCCAGCCAATCCAGCTAGCCCTTAAAATTCCAGGCTTCAAGCCCCACTAGTTGCAAGAATTTAGGAAAATCTGCCCATTTTGTTTTCTTAGCCAATGGACTTGGAGAAATGTTCTTATTGTGCATTCCTTTGTATGATCTTATCTCTCTTGAGTTTCTCTGACCATGGCTCCCTTCCCTCTGTAGCACCTGTGATCCATTTCTCCCCTAAACCATGTCACTATGCTTTCTACTTTCTTTGATGTGGCTTCTTCTCCTTTTATTTGTGGAATTTGTTCTGTCAGACTTCAAGTTGGTTTCTGAGATCATTAGAATAATTTGATAGTTATCTAGCTGTGTTCAAGGAAAGAGAGGAGCCTGTAGTCCACTTACTCTGCCACAATCTTAGTTGCCCCCCTCTGAACCAAACATCTTAAAAAAAAATCACAAACAAAATCCTAGTATTTTTTTCATAAAATGTATTTATAAAAGTATAACCAAAGTACAATGAACTGCATATCTAAATTAAAATATTGATCTGTTTTGATATATATGAAAACATTGTCACAGTCACAGTATTTAACATATTCATCATATCCAAAAGTTACCACAAACCCTCTTGTAATACACTCCTCTTTCCCTCTATCTTGCCCTGAGACACAGTCATCTGCTTTCTTTCACTATATTTAGTTTGTATTTCCAAGATGTTATATGAGTGGAATCATACAAAATTTTTTTAGTATTTTGATGTTTTCAAATTTTATTCATGTTATAGCATGTACTCCATTCTTTCTTATTGCTAAATAATATTCCACTGCATGGTTAAACCACATTTTATTAATACATTTATCTCTTAGTGGATATTTTTATTTCCAATTTTAATGAATAAATCCATGAACATATTATATGTTTTATTTATTTAGATCTCATTTAATTGTCCCTAACAATATTGTGCCACTTTTTTGTTTTGTTTTGTTTTGTCATTTTCAATGTAGAAAGCCTAGACACATTTTTAGATTTATTCCTAATGTGTTTTATGTTGTTTTGTATTACCATATATATTTTTAATTTCATGTTTCAATTATTTTGTTAATTTATTAGAATACCACTGAATGTGTGTGTGCGTGTGTGTATCTTGTATTTTTCAACCTCACTAAATTTATTTATTAATTCTAATAATTGATTTGTAGGTTTCCTAAGATGTTATATAATAGCAATCCTATCAATTGCACATATGGACAATTCTACTTCTCTCTCTGGTCCTTATCCTTCCATTTTGTTCATTTGTTTTTACATTATTCTTATTGCTATATTTTCCAGAACATGTTGAATAAAACTAAAATAGAAGGCCTCTTTGCCTTATTCTCAAAGGAAAATCATGCAATTATAATATTAGCTGTAACTTTTTTATTGATTTTTTTTTGCAGTTTAAGGTATCTACTAACTCTAGTTTGCTTATAGTTTTATTCTAATATGAATGGGTGTTGAATTTTATTAAGTGATTTTTCTGCATTTACCAAAGTAATGTTTTTCCTTTATTTTTTATATAGTGTATTATAGTTATTTTTTATGTATAATTGAGTTTTGAAACCAAAGATATCTATCTATAATCTATATTAATACTATTATAACAAGTGAATAACAAAATTTCACTTCAGTATTTAGTGTACAGAAATGCTATGGATTTTTGTACATTGATTTTGTATCCAGTGACCTTAGTTAATTCATTTACCAGTTTAAGTAGTTTTTTATGCAGTCTGTTAGGTTTTCTACATAGGGTAAAATGTCATCTGCAAATAGTGATAATCTTACTTCTTCCTTACTGTCTTGGATGCCACATATTTTTAATTACTTAATTATTTTATTATTATGTTGTTAGCCATACATATAGTATATCATTAGTTTTTGATGTAGTGTTCAATGATTCATTAGTTGCATATGACACCCAGTGTTCATCACAATACATGCTCTCCTTACTACACATCACCTTGCTATTCATAGTCTTATCCCCCTCCCTTCCGTAACCCTCAGTTTGTTTCCCAGAGTCCAGATTTCTTATGCTTTGTCTCTCTCTCTGATTTCCTCCCATTCAGTTTTCCCTCCATTCCCCTAAGATCCTCTGTTCTATTTCTTATGTTCCACATATTAATGAAACTATATCATAATTTTATATCTCTGCTTGTCTTACTTCTCTTGGAAAAATCCCCTCTAGTTGCATCCATGTCAATGCAAATGGTAGGTATTCATACTTTCTGATAGCTAAGTTATATTTCATTGTATAAGGACCACATCTTGATTCATTAGTCTGTTGAAAGTTATCTCACCTCCTTCCATAGTTTGGCTATTGTATACATTGCTGGTATGAACATTTGGATGTATATGTCCCTTCTTTTCACTACTTCTGTATCTTTGGGGTAAATACTCAGTAGTGGAATTGCTGGTAACTCCAGTTTTATTTTTTTGAGGAACTTCCACACTGTTTTCCAAAGTGGCTGTACCAACTTGCATTCCCACCAACAGTGTAACAGGATTCTCTTTTCTCCACAATTTCTCCAACATCTGTTGTTTCTTGTCTTGTTGATTTTTGCCATTTTAACTGGTGTAAGGTGGTATCACAATGTGGGTTTGAATTTGTATTTCTCTGATGACTAATCATGTTGAACATTTTTTTCATGTGTCTCTTAGCTATTTGTATTTCTTTTTTGGCGACTTTTCTATTCATGCTCTCTGCCCATTTTTTGACTTGCATATTTGTTTTTTGGTGTATATTTGAGAAGTTCTTTATAGATCTTGGATACAAGACTTTTATCTGTAGTGTCATTTGCAAATATCTTCTCCCATTTCTTGGATTGTCTCTTTGTTTTGATGACTCTTGTTTCCTTTGCTGTGCAGAAGTTTTTAATCTTGATTAAATTTCAAACCTTCATTTTTGCTTTTGGAGACACATTTTGAAAGAAGTTGCTGTGGCTGATGTGCTGTTCTCCTCTAGGATTTTGATGGATTCTTGTTTCACATTGAGGTCTTTCATCCATTTAGAATTTATTTTTGTGTATGGTGTAAAAGAATGGTCAAGTTTCATTCTTCTCTATACAGATGTCCAATTTTCCCAGCACTATTTATTAAAGAGACTCTTTCTTCCATTGGACATTTTCTTCCTGCTTTGTTGAAGATCAGTTGACCATAGAGTAGTGGGTCCATTTCTGGGTTCTCTGTTCTGTTCCATTGACCTATGTGTCTGTTTTTATGCCAATACAATGCTGTCTTGGTGATCACGACTTTGTAATATAGCTTGAAATCAGGCAACGCTGATATCTCCAGCTTTGGTTTTTTTTTTTTTTTTCAACACTTCCTTGGTGATTTGGGGTCTTTTCTGGATCCATACAAATTTTAAGATTTCTTTTTCAACACTTCCTTGGTGATTCGGGTTTTTTTCTGGATCCATACAAATTTTAAGATTGCTTCTTCCAGCACTTTGAAAAAATGACATTGGTATTTTGATTGGGATGGAACTGAAAGTCTAGATTGCTCAGGGAAGTATAGACATTTTGAAAATGTTTATTCTTCTGATCCATGAGCATGGAATGTTTTTCCATCTTTTTGTGTCTTCTTCGATTTCATTCATAAGTGTTTTGTCATTTCTAGAGTATAGATCCTCTACCTCTTTGGTTAGATTGATTCATAGGTATCTTACAGGTTTTGGTGCTATTGCAAATTGAATTGATCCCCTAATTTCTCTTTCTACAGTTACATTGTCAGTGTATAGGAAAGCAACTGATTTCTGTGCATTGATTTTGTATCCTGCCACATTACTGAATTGCTATATGAGTTCCAATAATTTGGGGGTGGAGTCTTTTGGGTTTTCCACAAAAAGTACCATGTCGTTTGTGAGGAGAGAGTTTGACTTCTTTGTCAATTTGAATACAATTTTTTTTTCTTTTTCTTATCTGATTGTTATTGCTAAGATTTCCAGTACTATGCTGAACAATAGTGGCAAGAATGGGCATCCTTGTCATGGTCCTGATATTAAGGGAAAGGCTCTCAGCATTTTCTCATTGAGGACGATATTCACTGTGGGCTTTTCATAGATGGCTTTTATGAGATTGAGAAATGTTCCCTCTATCCCTACAGTCTAAAGAGTTGTAATCTGGAAAAGATGTTGTATTTTTTTTTAAAGATTTTATTTATTTATTTGACAGAGAGAGATCACAAGTAGGCAGAGAGGCAGGCAGAGAGAGAGAGAGGAGGAAGCAGGCTCCTCGCTGAGCAGAGAGCCCAATGCAGGACTCGATCCCAGGACCTTAGATCATGACCTGAGCCGAAGGCAGCGGCTTAACCCACTGAGCCACCCAGGGGCCCCAAGATGTTGTATTTTATCAAATGCTTTTTCTGCATCAATTGAGAGGACCATGCGGTTTTTCTCTCTTCTCTTATTTATGTGCTGTATCACATTGATTATTTGCAAATGTTGAACCACCCTCGTAATCCAAGGGATAAATCATATCTGGTTATGATGGATAAGACTTTTTATGTACTATTGGATCCTATTAGCTAGGATCTTGTTGAGAATTTTGTCATCCATATTCATCAGGGATATTCGTCTGAAATTCTCCTTTTTAATAGGGTCTTTGCTTGGTTTGGGGATAATGCTGGCCTCATAGATTGAGTTTGGGTGTTGTCCTTCTGTTTCTATTTTTTCAAACAGGTTAAGGAGAATAGGTATTATTTCTTCTCTGAATGTTTGGCAGAATTCCTCAGGGAATCCATCAGTCCCTGGTCTCTTGTTTTCTGGGGAAGTTTTTGATCACTGCTTCAATCCTATTATGATAATTGATCTATTATTGTTGTCAATTTCTTCCTGTTTCTGTCTTGGTAGTTTCTAGGTTTCCAGGAAGCATCCATTTCTTCAGTGTTGCTTAATCTATTAGCATATAGCTGTTGATTATAATTTCTGATGGTTGTTTCTATTTCCTAGGTGTTTGTCATGAATTCTTCCCTTTCATTCATTATTTTATAATTTGGGTCCTTTCTCTTTTATTTTGGATAAGGGTTTATTTTTTTATTTTTTTTTTTAGATCTCTCCTCTTTAAAAAAATTCTTTTTTTTATGTTTCTTTCTTTTTTTTTATTAATTTTTTATTTTTTATAAACATATATTTTTATCCCCAGGGGTACAGGTCTGTGAATCACCAGGTTTACACACTTCACAGCAGTCACCAAAGCACATACCCTCCCCAATGTCCATAATACCACCCCCTTCTCACAAACACCCTCCCCCCAGCAACCCTCAGTTTGTTTTGTGAGATTAAGAGTCACTTATGGTTTGTCTCCCTCCCAATCCCATCTTGTTTCATTGATTCTTCTCCTACCCACTTAAGCCCCCATGTTGCATCACCACTTCTTCATATCAGGGAGATCATATGATAGTTGTCTTTCTCTGCTTGACTTATTTCGCTAAGCATGATATGCTCTAGTTCCATCCATGTTGTCGCAAATGGCAAGATTTCATTTCTTTTGATGGCTGCATAGTATTCCATTGTGTATATATACCACATCTTCTTGATCCATTCATCTGTTGATGGACATCTAGGTTCTTTCCATAGTTTGGCTATTGTGGACATTGCTGCTATAAACATTCGGGTGCATGTGTCCCTTTGGATCACTACATTTGTATCTTTAGGGTAAATACCCAATAGTGCAATTGCTGGGTCATAGGGCAGTTCTATTTTCAACATTTTGAGGAACCTCCATGCTGTTTTCCAGAGAGGTTGCACCAGCTTGCATTCCCACCAACAGTGTAGGAGGGTTCCCCTTTCTCCGCATCCTCGCCAGCATCTGTCATTTCCTGACTTGTTGATTTTAGCCATTCTGACTGGTGTGAGGTGATATCTCATTGTGGTTTTGATTTGTATTTCCCTGATGCCCAGTGATATGGAGCACTTTTTCATGTGTCTGTTGGCCATCTGGATGTCTTCTTTGCAGAAATGTCTGTTCATGTCCTCTGCCCATTTCTTGATTGGATTATTTGTTCTTTGGGTGTTGAGTTTGCTAAGTTCTTTATAGATTCTGGACACTAGTCCTTTATCTGATATGTCATTTGCAAATATCTTCTCCCATTCTGTCAGTTGTCTTTTGATTTTGTTAACTGTTTCCTTTGCTGTGCAAAAGCTATTGATCTTGATGAAATCTCAATAGTTCATTTTTTCCCTTGCTTCCCTTGCCTTTGGCGTTGTTCCTAGGAAGATGTTGCTGCGGCAGACGGCGAAGAGGTTGTTGCCTGTGTTCTCCTCAAGGATTTTGATGGATTCCTTTTGCACATTGAGGTCCTTCATCCATTTTGAGTCTATTTTCGTGTGTGGTGTAAGGAAATGGTCCAATTTTATTTTTCTGCATGTGGCTGTCCAATTTTCCCAGCACCATTTATTGAAGAGGCTGTCTTTTTTCCATTGGACATTCTTTCCTGCTTTGTTGAAGATGAGTTGACCATAGAGTTGAGGGTCTATTTCTGGGCTCTCTATTCTGTTCCATTGATCTATGTGTCTGTTTTTGTGCCAGTACCATGCTGTCTTGATGATGACAGCTTTGTAATAGAGCTTGAAGTCCGGAATTGTGATGCCACCAACGTTGGCTTTCTTTTTCAATATCCCTTTGGCTAAAATCAAAGAAACACATCAACAATAATACAATAATGGATAAGGGTTTATTGATTTTATTAATTCTTTCAAAGAACCATCTTGTAGTTTCATTGATCTTCCCTACTGTATTTCTGGCCTTTAATTGATCTCTGCTCTAATCTTAATTATTTCTCTTCTAATGCATGGCTGAGGCTTTATTTGGTGTTCTTTCTCCAGTCCTTTAAGGTGTAATGTTCGTTTGTGCAGTCGGAATTTTTCTATTTTTTTTTTTGAGTGAGCCTTGGATGGCTATCTATTTCCCCTTTTAGACTGCCTTTGGAGTATCCCATAGATTTTGGACAGAAATGTTATCATTTTTATTGATTTCTGTGAATTATTTAAGTTCTTCTTTGATTTCCTGGTTGAACCAAAAATTATTAAGCAGGATAGTCTTTAGCTTCCAAGTGTTTGAATTTCTTCAAATTTTTTCTTGAGATTGAGTTCCAGTTTCAGATCATTATGGTCTGAGAATATGCAGGAAATAACCTCAATCTTTTGGTATCAGCTGAGACTTGATTTGTGAGCCAGTATTTGGTCTATTCTGGAGAAAGTTCCATGTGCATTCAAGTAGAATGAGTATCCTGTTGTTTTGAAGTGGAATGTTCTGTATATATTTATGAGATCCATCTTATCTGTCATTGAAAAATCTTGTTTAGGGGTGCCTGGGTGGCTCAGTGGGTTAAGCCTCTGCCTTCGCCTCAGGTCATGATCTCAGGGTCTTGGGATGGAGCCCCACATCAGGCTTTCTTCTCAGCAGGGAGCCTGCTTCCCCCTCTCTCTCTGCCTGCCTCTCTGCCTACTTGTGATCTCTCTCTCTGTCAAATACATAAATAAAATATTTTAAAAAATAAAAAAAGAAATCTCTTGTTCGTTGATTTTCTGCTTAAATGATCTATTGCTGAGAGTACAGTGTTGAGGTATCTTACTATTGGTGTATTGTTTTCAGTATGTCTCTTTATTTTGGTTAACTGTGGCATATATAATTGACTGCTTCCATGCTGGGAGCATAGATATTTACAATTGTTAAATCATCTTGTTGGATAGACCCTTTTAGCATGATATATCTTTCTGCTATGAGAATTGCTATCCCAACTTTCTTTTGAGGTCCCTTGGCATGAAAAATGTTTCTCCATTCCTTCATTTGTAGTCTAGATGTATCTTTGGGTTTGAAATGAGTCTTCTGTAGACAGTTTATGGATGGGTCATGCCTTTTATCCAATCTGCAACTGTATGCTATTTCATGGGATCATTTAGGACATTCACATCAAGAGTGTTCATTTAAAGATATGATTTTATTGTCATCATATTGCCTGCGAAATCCTTTTCTGTATAGAATGTCTCTGTAGTGTTGTGAAGTGTGTAAACCTGGCGATTCACAGAACTGTACCCATGGGGCTAATAATACATTATAAGTTTATAAAAAATAAAGATAATAATTTAATGAAAAAGAATGTCTCTGTAAATTTCTGATCTATATCACTCTTGGAATATTTATCCTTTTATAGAACTCCCCTTAACATTTCTTGCAGGACGGACTTGGTGGTCATATATTCTCTTAGTTTCTGCCAGCCTTGGGAGCTCATTGTCTCTCCAACCATTCTGAATTACAGCCTTGCTGGATAAAGTACCCTTGGCTGCATGTTCTTCTCATTTAGTACCCTGAGAATGTCTTGCCTTCCCTTTCTGGCTTGCCAGGTTTCTGTGGACAGGTCTGATGCTATTCTGATTGTCCTCCCTCTGTACGTAAGAAAAAATCTTCACTCTTGCCACTTTCAAGATTGTTTCCTTGACTCTAAATTTGCAAATTGCACTATTATATGTTGTGGCACTGGTCTGTTCCCATTGATCTTGGGAAGGGTCCTCTCTGTCTCTGGGAAAGGAATGCTTCTTTCCTTTCCCACATTAGGGGATTTCTCAGCTATGATTTCTCAAGTTGTTTTTGTTTTGTTTTGTTTTCTATACCTCTCTCTCTCTCTCTCTCTCTCTCTCCAACCCCTCAGGGATCCAAATAATTCTGATATTGGAATGTTTCATTGCATCACTAATCTCTCTGTTTGCTTCCTTGGGTTTTAATTTGTTTTTCCCATACCATCTCAATTCCCTTCCTTTTTTAAAGATTTTATTTATTTATTTGACAGAGAGAGAGATCACAAGTGGACAGAGAGGCAGGCAGGGGGAGAGGGGGAAACAGGCTCCCTACTGAGCAGAAAGCTGATGTGGGGCTCCATCTCAGGACCTTGAGATCATGGCCTGAGCCGAAGGCAGAAGCTTAACCCACTGAGTCACCCAGGTGCCCCATTTCCTTTTTTCCTATCATCTTATCCTCTATCTCAATAATTCATCCTTCTGTCTTGTTTACTCTGGAAGTCAAAGTATCCAGTTTAAACTGAATTTCATTCATAACATTTTTAAGTTCTGCCTAATTAGATATCATGTCTGCTCTTGGAGAGTCTATATTGTTATTAATATTTTTTCAAGCCTAGATATTGCCTTGATAATTGCTACTCTGAAGTCAACTTCTGACATCTTGGTTATATCTATATCCATTATTTCTGTGGCGGAGACCACAGTCTCTGAATCTTTCTTTTGTTGGGGGTTTCTCCTCTTAGTCATTCTGTTGAGGGGTACTTGAGGGAATGTAGAGAATCCAAGTTATTGACCACAATCTCAGCAAGATGCACCCGTTTTAAAGAGATCTTAGTGTTGTTCTTACAGCCTGTCTTCTGAGGGATAGACCTGCCATGCTGTAACTCAAGCAACCCTCTTTGGGAAGAGTTGCCCTGCCTTCTGTGTGTGTGGGATGGGCTCTGTGAAAACCAGTTTGTGGCGGGGTCTTTGGTTCTCTGGTGGCTTTCCCTGGTGGCTTTCTGCATCTCTTCAGAGAGTCAGAGCAGAACTGACCTCATCTAAACCTTTGCCTTGGACTAGAGAGATTACAATCTAACCTTCACTGAACTCTCCAGGCTACACTGTCTCCATTTCTGTCTGTGCTGCTAAAAACTGCAGTGTCCCGAGTTGTTCACCCCACAACAGAAGTCCCAGCCCTTGCTTCCAGGTCTGGGCACATCTCTGCTTGTTGTGTTTCTAAAACCACAAGCTACTCCCAGTTTGCATGTGCACCTTTGCAGCTCCAGGTTTCAGTATGGAGGGCTGACCTTAAGTCTTTTCCCCACTGCTACCATTATGCGTGCAAGTCTGTGCCCAGTCCACAACACAGGAGGATTTTGCCTTCCCAGCACAAGATCACGGATGCTCCCTCTCCCTTCCATTTATCTTCTGATACCTGCCTGCATAATCACAGCTCCCTAGTTCACACCTTGAGACCAACTGCCAGAGATATTCTGTTTGTAGAGATACAGATATATCTTTGAATATCTCAGGCTGATTTTGTGGGTGTTCATGTTCTGGCAGATAACCAGGTCAATTCAGGGGAGTGATTGAAATAGGGTTCCTTACTCCTCTACCATCTTTTCTCCTCCCTAAACTATTATTTCTATGCTGTATCTCCACAAGCTCTTTCTCATGGTGTCTCTATAAGGGGGGGGGGGGGTCATCTTCTTATAAAACTCTGCACTCTCAAAGCTGAGCCCCTAATTTCCTAACTTCTATAACTTAATTCTCAGTGGTCATAAAACTTCATGTAATTTGGTCCCTCTAGTTTTCAAAGCAAATATTTTGGGGATTGGTCTTCCCCATGTGAGCTCCCCAGTGTGATATTCTGTTCATTTCCCTTCTCCATGTCATGGCTCCTTCCTGCTTACACATGGCTCTGTCCATTTTGCTCCTCACTGTATCTCTGTCCTTCCTCCCTTCTTCCATATGGCTTCTTCTCTACCTTTAATAGTAGACTTTGTTCTGAGAGACTTCAGGTCATTTTCTGGGTTATTTACAGTGATGTGAGTGTCATCTAGTTGTATCCATAGGTGAGGTGACCTTGGGTCCTTTTACTCTTAAATCATGCCCCCCACCACAAGACAATGTGCTTTAGAATTACACTTTAAACTTTTATTTCAAGAGTCATTGCTTATTTAAAATAAATGAATTTTTTTCTAGTTCTATGTATATACATACCCACACAACAATAACAGGGTAATCTTACAAAGCTCACTTTATAATGACAAGTCTTCATCATCATTCATGAACAAAATTATAAAAAAAAATAAAGATTTCTTTGCATTATTTTGGTATTAACAATAATGTTACTATTAAGGAGATACAGTGAAATTCTTCTGAGAATATATTTTCCCCAAGAGGATGTACTTGGAGGGCACATTAAAATCTATGTCACAAAGTCTGATGTTTGACTTGCAAGATGATACATCTGTAGATTTCCTATACGTGGGATCATTGTTTTCACTTCTAATAAATAAAATCCAGTTGCAATACAATGCCATTCCTATCATAGAGTATGATGCAATCTTATATGATGTATAAACAAGAAAGGAAATCCTATAAAACAGAGCTTCATTATCTTTTTTATGCAGATTGAAAATAATTGCTTTTGAGTTATTTGTTGTAGTTTATTTTTATTAAATTTATTATTTAGATAATGTAAAAGTGAGTTCAAGTAAAATTAGAGATATATTAAAGTCTCAGACATTTATCTTGTAGATGATCATTCTATCTAGAAAATAGGGAAATTTTTCACAGTGTTTATATCATTATGTATTTTTCAAATTGTGTATTATTATTATTTAAATTATTTCATTAATTCACTACAACTGGGAGGTTCAGAAATAAGAAATATATTGAGACAGTGAGCATACAAAGACTACAATTATTTTACCACGAAATAAAATCTAATAATTTTGTAAAAAATATATTGTTTTAATACCAACATTTATATTTTTTAGGATTTACTTGTCTATTAGAAAGAGACAGAGAGAGGGAAAGAGAGAGTGAGCATGTGGAATAAAGAGGACCAGGAGTAGGAGCAGATGGAGAATAGAATTTTTCTTTTTTAATTCCTTATTTAAATTCAATTTAGTTAACATATACAGTATTATTAGTTTTGGGGATAGATTTTAGTGACCCAATAGTTGCATATAACATCCAGTGCTCATTACATCAAGTACCCTCTTTAATGTCCATCACCTGTTTATTCCTTCCTCTGAACCATCCCCCCTCCAGCCACCCTCAGTTTGTTTCCTAGAGTTCAATGTCTCTTATGGGTTGCCTCCCTCTCTGTTTTTAACTTATTTTATTTTGCCTTCCCTTTCCCTCTGTTCATTAATTTTGTTTCCTAAATTCCACATATGATTGAAATCATATGGTGTGTGTCTTTCTCTGCCTGACTTATTTTGCTTAGCATAAAAGCCTATACTTCCATCCAAGTCATTGCAAATGGCAAGTTTCATTCTTTTTGATGATTAATATTCCATTGTGCTTATGTCCCGCTTCTTCTTTATCCATATGGAGGGACATCTGGGCTTTTCCCATATTTTGGCTACTGTGGATATTGCTGCTATAAACACTGGGGTGCATGTGCCACTTCAAATTACTATGTGTGTATCCTTTGGATAAATATCTAATAGTGCAATTAATGAGTCATAGGATAGCTATATTTTTAAAATTTTTGAGAAACCTCCATACTATTTTCCAGAGTGGCTGTACCAGGTTGCATTCCCACCAACAGTGTAAGAGGGTTTCCCTTTCTCTGCATCCTCACCAACATCTATCACTTCCTGAGTTGTTACTTTAGCCATTCTGACCACTGTAAGGTGGTATCACACTGTGGTTTTGATTTACCTGATGCCAAGTGTTGTTAAACATCTTTTCATATGTCTGTTAGCCATTTGTATGTCTTCTTTAGAGAAATATATGTCCATGTCTTCTGCCTATTGACTAGATTTTTGGGGCTTGGGGTGTTGAGTTTTATACGTTCTTTTTTTTTTAATTTTTTATTTTTTATAAACATATATTTTTATCCCCAGGGATACAGGTCTGTGAATCACCAGGTTTACACACTTCAAAGCTCACCAAAGCACATACCTTCCCCAATGTCCATAACCCCACCCCCTTCTCCCAAACCCCCTCCCCCCAGCAACCCTCAGTT
>NC_081575.1:53153746-53233615 GCF_022355385.1 Mustela nigripes | reverse complement strand
TATATATATATATATATATATATATATATATATATATATATGTTTGCTATAATTAGAGAGTAAAACACTAGGTTTGCCTTTAGAAACAGGGTTTTTTTCATAAGACGTAGCTGACAAAAATATCCTTCTCTACTTTGAAAAATATAATACTGATATTATAATGCAACTTGGGCCTTTTATAAACTACAAGGTATAGTAGTGGCTTGAAATTTTCAGTCTGTTTCCAAACACACAAAAAGGCTAAAACATTTAGAGGAGCATTCAGCCATTCAGGTGATGGAAGACTTTTCTATTATGTAGGTAAAAATGCCCTTTACATTGGGGCTCAAGATGTGTTCTTTTAAATGTTTCTTTTTGCAAACATCTTCCCAGAGTCACAATGCAGTGAAGGGGATAAATAAAGATGAAAGGCAATGAGAAAAATGAAAAAGGCAACCAATGGAAAAACTACTGGTGCCATTGAGAGGAACAAAAACAAGGCTGGGCCACCCTGTCATATCCTGATAAAAACTACAAACTTCAGTTCTATGTGGATGACACAATCTTCAATTTGGGTGATGAACTTAAATTTCATATGCCCTCTGGGTGTTCGGCCTAAGTTAAATTTAGCCTCTATAAAACCAAATTAAAAAAATGTTCATGATATTTGGAAAGGATTTGAATATTTGTTAGGTTTCTTCCAATAAAATTAGTTTTTAGATCAAGGAATGATTGATCTGGAATGTTCAGTAGTAATATTCTTTTTTTTTAAAGATTTTATTTATTTGACAGAGAGAGACACAGTGATAGAGGGAACAAAAGCAGGGGTAGTGGGAGAGGGAGAAGCAGGTGTCCCACAGAGCAGAGAGCCTGACTCGGGGCTTGAACCCAGGACTCTGGGATCATGATCTGAGCTAAAGGCAGATGCCTAACAACTGAGCCACCCAGGCGCCCCCAGTAGTAACATTCTAGACAAGGGATGTTTCTCTCAGTTGGGCTCCCCTTAATATCAAAAATACAATTTCCAATTACCTTCTGGTCCCTTACTTCTCATAATCGAACATGTTAAAAGGCAATGTGGTTTTCATTAAAAATATAAATAGTGAGTCTGACCTAGGATTAGTTTCTATGAACTAAACATTGTACCATACTTTATATACCCTCAGTTTGGAGAGTAGAGTTACAAAATGTGGCAAAGGGAACTTGTATATGTTCTAGTCCAAATTTCATTTCCAGGTTTCCAAACCGAGATCCAATGAGGTCATGTGACTTGGCTGACCTCCCTTTCTGGTAGCTGCTGAACTTGGACTAGAACCCAGATCTATAAATGCCTATGTAAGTCTCTTTCTATTACATCCCACCTCATTATTCTTTGCTTTTCACCTTATAGCCCATTTTTAAAAGCTTTTATTTTTTGTCTACCCCCATATCAAAATACTGATTCAAACTACACTAAGCTGAGATGTGCTATTTCCTTTATATTGTTGATTTCTTTAAAGGCTAATAGCTGTAGTCAGGCAACTTGATTGTGCTCTTACGAAGAGAGGTGAACTTCACAGAATCGTTCTTTCATTACCTCTCTCTTCTGAGTACTGGTTCTTATGATAACTAACCCTTTCTGCTGTGGATCCCTTCAGTCAATTCTGCACACTGCAGCCCCTACACCAGCAGCCTGGGGGCACTTCCTACAGACGATGTTCCCATGCTTCCCACTCTCCGGATAAAGGCACACTACATACAAAGACTGCAAGGTCTGTCATCGACTTCTCTCTGCAGTTTTCTATATCATCTACCTTACTCCCTCTCATTTTGTGTTCTGACTTTTTCATTCATTTCTTTTCATGTGCTACTCTTCTACCACAAGGACTTTGCACATCTTCTATTTCCTTCCCTCTTCACCTTCATTTTTTTTTATTTTTTTATTTTTTTTTTAATTTTTTATTTTTGATAAACATATATTTTTATCCCCAGGGGTACAGGTCTGTGAATCAACAGGTTTACACACTTCACAGCACTCAGATTTTTGATATTAGCCCTTTATCTGATAGGGCATTTGCAAATATCTTCTACCATTCCATAGGATGCATTTAGTTTTGTAGATTGTTTCATTTGCTATGCAAAAGCTTTTTTATCTTGATGAAGTCCCAATAATTCATTTTTGCTTTTGTTTTCATTGCCTATGGAGATCTGTCTAAAAAGAAGTTGCTATAGCCTAGGTCAAAGAGGTTTCTGCCTATGTTCTTCTCTAAGATTTTGATGGTTACTGCCTCAATTTTAATTTTTCCATTTTTAATTTTTCCATTTTTAATTTATTCTTGCATATGGTGTAAGAAAGTGGTCCAATTTCATTCTTCTGCATAAGGAGGCCCAATTTTCCCAACACCATTTGTTGAAGAGACTGGTTTTTCCATTGGACATTTCTGCCTCTTTTGTCACAGATAGGTTGACCAGGGATTGAGGGTCCATTTTTGGGTTATCCATTCTGTTCCACTGATCTATGTGTCTGTTTTTGTACCAGTTCCATACTGCCTTAATGATTACAGTTTTGTAATATAACGTGAAGTCTGGAAATCTGATGTTTCTAGAATTACCCTTCTTTTTCAACATTCCTTTAAGTATCCAGGGTCTTTTCTCATTCCATACAAATTTTAGGATTGTTTTTTCCAGTTTTGTGAAAAATATTCATGGTATTTTGATAAGGATTACTTTGAATGTGTAGATTACTTTGGGTAGCATAGATATTTCTTTCAAAGATTTATTTGAGAGACAGACATTAACAGCATGAGTGTGGAAGAGGTTGAGGGATGAAAACTCAAGCAGACTCCCCACTTAGTGCAGAGCTAGATGACGGACCCAGTCCTATGACACATGAGATCATTACCTGAGCCAAAATCAAGAGCTAAACAATTAACCAACTGAGACACCCAGGACTCCCAAGTAGCACAGACTTTTAAATATATATATTTCTCCCAACCATGCACATGGAATATTATTCCATTTCTTTGTGTCTTCCTAAATTTATGTCATAAGTATTCTATAGTTTTCAGAGTACAGATCTTCTAACTCTTCGGTTAGGCTTATTCCTAAGTATCTTGCAGTTTGGTGCAAATATAAGTGGGATTGATTCCTTTATTTCTTTTTTTGTAGCTTCATTATTGGTGTTTAGAAATTGTACAAAATCAATGTACAGATATCTGTACATCTATCATTGTACCAATTATTTGGTGGATTATTTTGGGTTTTTTACCTAGAGTGTCATGTCATCTAGGTTCCTCAAAAACTTAAAAATAGAACTACCCTACAAGCAAACAATTTCAAACTAGGTATGTATCCAAAGGGTACAAAAATACTGATTTGAAGAGGCACAAATATTCCAGTGTTTATAGCAACACTAAGAACAATAGCTAAATTATGGAAGAAGCCTAAATATATATCAAATAATGAATGGATAAAGAAGTGGTATAAATATACAATCAAATATTCTCAGCCATCAAAAAGAATGAAATCTTGTTGTTTTCAATGTTGTAAATGGATCTAGAGTGTATTATACTAAATGAAATAAGTCACTCTGAGAAAGCAGATACTATATTATTTCATTCAAATGTGGAATTTAAGAAACAAAACAGCTGAACATAAGAGAAGGGAAGGAAAAATAAAATATGATAAAAACAGAGAGAGGGGTACATGGGTGGCTCAGTGGGTTAAAGCTTCTGCCTTTGGCTCAGGTAATGAACCCAGGGTCCTGGGATTGAGCCCTGCATCAGGCTCTCTGCTCAGCAGGGAGCCTGCTTCCTCCTCTCTTTCTGCCTGCCTCTCTCCCTACTCTCCCTATCTCTGTCAGATAAACAAATAATATCTTAAAAATAAATCAGAGAGGAAAGGACACCATTAGAGACTCTTAACTATAGAGAACAAACTGAGGGTTGCTGGAGGGGCAGCAAATGGGCAGATGGCCTAAATTGGTGATGGGCATTAAGAAGGGCACTTGTGATGAACACTGTATTTATATGCAGGTGATGAATCACTAAATTCTATTCCAGAGAGCAACACTACACACTATATGAACTAACTTGAATTTAAATAAAACATTAGAAGAAGAAAAGAAAGAAAAAGATGGTAAGCATCATTTATCATTAGCAAAACACAAATCAAAACTACTAAGAGATACTGCCATACACCAGTCAGAATGGCTAAAATTAAAAGCACAAGATACCACATGTGTTGGGAAGGATGTGGAGGAAGGGAATGCTCTTACACTATTGGTGAGAATCAAAACTGGTGCAACCACTGTGGAAACAGTAAGAAGCTTCCTTAAAGTGCTAAAAATAGAACTACCTTATTATCCAGCAATTGCACTATTAAGTATTTCCCAAAAGAATACAAAAATACTAAATCAAATGGATACATACCTCATTATATTTACAGAAGCATTATCTACAATAGCCAAACTATGGGAACAGTCCATATTTACATATATCCATTGTTGAATGGATAAAGAAGATGTAGTACAGATATACAGTAAAATATTACTTAGCCATAAAAAAGGGACAAGATCTTGCCATTTACAATGACGTAGATGGAGCTAGAGAGTATTATGCTAAGGGAATTAAGCCAGTTAGAGAAAGATAAATATATTATTGCACCGAAAGGTAGAATTTAAGAATAAAACAAATGAGACCAGATTGAGAGAGAGAGGGAGAGAGAGAGAGATGGAAACCAAGAACCAGACTCTTTTTTTTAAATTTATTTTTTATTTTCAGCATAACAGTATTCATATTTTTAAAAATTTTTTGAATTTATTTATTTTCAGAAAAACAGTATTCATTATTTTTTCACCACACCCAGTGCTCCATGCAATCTGTGCCCTCTATAATACCCACCACCTGGTACCCCAACCTCCCAACCCCCACAACTTCAAACCCCTCAGATTGTCTTTCAGAGTCCATAGTCAATCTGTGCCCTCTATAATACCCACCACCTGGTACCCCGACCTCCCACCCCCCACCCCTTCAAAACCCTCAGATTGTTTTTCAGAGTCCATAGTCTCTCATGGTTCACCTCCCCTTCCAACTTCCCCCAACTCCCTTCTCCTCTCTATCTCCCCATGTCCTCCATGCTATTTGTTATGCTCCACAAATAAGTGAAACCATATGATAATTGACTTTCTCTGCTTGACTTATTTCACTCAGCATAATCTCTTCCACTCCCGTCCATGTTGCTACAAAAGTTGGGTATTTGTCCTTTCTGATGGAGGCATAATACTCCATAGTGTATATGGACCACATCTTCCTTATAAGAACCAGACTCTTAACTATAGAGAATAAACCAATGGTTACCAGAGGGAATGTGAGTGGGAGGATGAGTTAAACAGATGATAGGTGATAAGGAGTGTATTTGTTCTTATGAGCAACAGATGTTGTACGGAGATGTTGAAATTACTATTTCCAGTTAACTAACTGGAAACTAAATAAAAGCTTAAAGAAATAGAATAAATAGTAAAATATCAATCAATCAATCAATCAATCAATAAAAAGGAAGACAGATAAAAATAATAAAATATAATGAGGTAATTTGTGGCATTTTTTTTTCCTGTTAAGTTATATTTACATTAAGGTAAATAAGTAATTGTTGATTGTCTCATATTTCTTGTCCTTTTTTCTGATATTGATGTCATAACCAGTATCTACCAGAGGTTTAATTTTATACAATTTTTACATATTTTATTCTTGATAACTTCATATTTGCATCATACAAATTTTCTTTTAGAATTTTAGTCTGTTCATTTTAAGAATATAAATAAATATTTTAATAGTATCAATAATATTCATTCCTTATAATAAAGAAAATAATTACTTATACATTGAAACCTTGCTCATCATTGTATTTCTGTTCTGGGTTAGGAAACATCAGGAATACTTTTAATAGTTTTTAATTTTTAAATCTTAACATGACTGGACTTCACAAAAAAATGTATTTTGTGCATAGTTGATTTTATATTATTTATCTTTGTGATCATTAACTTGGATTTTAAGACTTCTCACATAGGATGCATTTTCATAATTTCTCTAGAATAGATAATTTTTATATTTAATGAACCAAACTCACTTTATTTGCCTTCATTTTTCCACACTGAATGCCTCTGAGATTTCAAGGGTAAAATCAAGAACATATTATAAATAGGATTTAATATTTTATGGATTTTGTAACTTTTAACAAAGTACCATGTTAATAACCAAAGTTTTGTTTTTTCTACCATAAATATTTAAAAGTACAGAAACTTTTGAAGATACATAAACCAAACAATATACAAGAATATAGAAAATAATGATTGATTACAGTTTGGAAACCCTAATTTGTTCATTGATCCATAGGCTGAATTTTTCAGCCTGTTTTATTTTTGGATGTGGATTTATGAGACTCTTTGTTGTTGTTGTTGTTTTCTCATATGAGACACTGTAAAAGACTCAACAGGTGTTTAGTGAAGAGAAAAAAAATCTTCATAGGAAGAACACATGTATGAACTATTGGTTCATATAGAATAAATTCACCACATTATCATTTTTTAAAAATGTTTCATAGTTTATTTGGTAACAGTCTATATAATTTAGTGTTATAAACTCCATAGAAGGGGTTTTGTTGCTCAGAAGAATAAAAGACAAAAATGTCTATATGTTCTTTGGTGTAAAGAGAAATTATCCACAACAAATACAAAGGGATTTAGTAGAGGAATTAATCTTAAAAGAAAAAGGTGGCAATATAGGAGATTGGTTTTCATATTATATGTCAAAATAATCAAAAGTTTCAGTTATTTCACAGTTTTATGAAATTATCATCTAGGCAACTGAACTTTCTAAATGTAAATGAATCATCTAAAAAGGAAATTTTAATAACTGAATTATATTGCCATCTTTACAATCTTCTAAAATTTAACCTAGTAATAAGTAGTGCTTTATGAATTTAACTTAACAAATTTATAGGAAAATATTTTAAAATTTGAATTATTATCTAGTTTTCAACTATCCTTCATCCTTCACCTTGCAGAAAATTAGAAAATATGTTATGGAACTCTCTTTTGTTTAATTTGATATACTAATGAAGAACATTATTGCTGCTTTTAAAATTGTTTGTTGTTTTGTTTGTTTTGGCTTATGAACCCGGACTTTATTATTGAGTCAGAATGTTAGAAAATTACAGTTTAGTTCATATAAAGAGGGGAAAGTGGAAAATTGGCTACAGAGGAATATGCAACCATTTAAAAAAAATTGATATTCTGAAAAGTCTGATAATTACTTTTCTTCATTCATCTTACTAATTTTAACTAATTATATTTTGCTGTGTATTATTTCATTGGACATGGTCTGAGGAGGGTGCCGGGGTGGTTCAGTCAGTTACACATCCTGCTTTTGATCTCAGCTTAGGTCTTGATCTCAGGGTTGTGAGCTCAAGCCCTGCATTGTGTTCCACGCTGGGAATGGAGCCTAATTTAAAGGAGAAGAAGAAGGAGGGGGGGGGTAGGAGGAGGAGGAGAAGTAGGAGGAGGAGGAAGAGGAGGAAGAGGAAGAAAAGAAATGTTCTGATATATAACAAGAATGAATGATGTATTTATGAATGCTCTTGAATGCAAGCTTTGGAAGTGAGTATATAAGTACATAAGAAAGCAGTGAAAATGTAAATAAGATTGGAAATAAAAACAAGCTAAAAATAAATACTAATATATTTCACCACAAAGAATTCTTGATTTAAATGAAAAAGTGCCATTATTAATAACTTTGATGCAAGAACTTTATAGTATGATAAATAATCCTCATTATGGTATTTTAGGATTAAAAGTCACTGACCTAATAAAAATAAATATTTGTATTTTTTTAAAGATTTTATTTATTTATTTGACAGACGGAGATCACAAGTAGGCAGAGAGGCAGGTGGGGGTGGGGGTGGGGAAGCAGACTCCCCACTGAGCAGAGAGCCTGATGTGAGTCTCAATCCCAGGACCCTGAGATCATGACCTGAGCCAAAGACGGAGGTTTTAACACACTGAGGCACCCAGGCACCCTGATAAAAATAATTTTAAAGTATCATATATAGATTTAACAAAGAGTTGCTGATATACTATATGAACACATTGAAGACTAAATGTAAGATCTTTGTAACTTAAAGATACTCTGGTAAGTGACAATATTTATGTGTATTTTAAAAGATGAAAATAAGGGGCACCTGGGTGGCTCAGTGGGTTAAAGACTCTGCCTTTGGCTCAAGTCATGATCCCAGGGTCCTGGGATCAAGCCCCGCATTGGGCTCTCTGCTCAGTGGGGAACCTGCTTCCCTTCCTCTCTCTGCCTGCCTTTCTACTTATGATCTATCTGTCAAATAAATTAAAAAAAGATGAAAATAAGTTAAAAATCACAATTTCCTTTTCTATTTGATTGATACTGTTGACCATGAACATGGACACCATAAACAAAGTAGCCTCTGCAATACTTTTAATGTATTCTCAAATCATCTCTATTGAATTTTGATCTCTGAATGAAACATTTGTCATTATAACATCTAATCTTTTTTTTTTCTCTATTACATATGTAATGCCCCACTTAAATAGAATTAGGCAGCAGAAGTGAAAGAGATTCAGTTCAAGAGGCTACTGGCTTTGTTGTAAAGTACCATGGATGTACAATAATTATATACAACACTAGATTGCCTCTGATGTTCCATAATTATGACCAGTAATGTACAATTACTGGTAATTGAGTAATTGAGTATAAAGCAATTTAGAACTGGTCTATGTTAATATTTGAATAGCTATGTAAACAATAATTGCTTTGGTAATGTGTCTGTGTTCTATTTAAATCCTTAAGGATAACTTTCCAGCTAATGAAAAATCAGATTTGCATTTCCACATTTCCAACACTTCCTCTTATAAATGCATCTGCTTTATCAAGAAATGATTTTCATGGAATTCCTGAAAGAACTATGAAACTATTAGTAGGTACAAAGAATTTGCAAAGAGGATTTGAACAACGAAGATAAACTAATAAAGATATATAATTTGCATTATTAAAAAGATTGGGGGCACTGGGTAGCTCAGTCAATTAAAAGTCCAACTCTCAATTTGAGTTCAGATTGTTATCTCATGAGTCATGGCATCAACCAAGTTGGGGTCCCTGCTCAGTGGAGAGTCTGAAGATTCTGTCCTTTTGCCCCTCCCACTACTCACTTGTTCTCTCTCTCTCTCTTTCTCTCTCTCTACTTAGTATAAATAAATAAATCTTAAAAAAGTAAAAGCTTTAATGCTCCATATTGGTCCATGGATGTTTATCTTACTCTTTGAGTTAGTATATCGATAGGATTTGTGAATGATATCGTTTTTATTGCATAAACTTATGAAAATGTTTTAAGTAAGGTGTAGCTAAATATAATATACAGTAATATTAATACTTATGTAAAATTTGGTTTCCAATTATTTATTTATCACCAATTTTTCTTACTAAAGTTCTGAATCTAAACATTGTATTCTTTATTTCATCATACAATAATGAAATGCATTTTCAGTAAGCTAACAGAAAAAAAATGATCATTTTAATATATTAGTACTTATTAGATTAAGTGCTCAGAATATACATACCCTTGACTTTTACTTTTAATGTAATTCTTGTATCAATTTTATTTTCATACTGTAGACAGTCTTATTATAATAAAATGATATTCTACTTCTAATTTGATTTCAGTTTATTTATTTATTTTGATGGCGCTGCTAAGTAACAATTTTGAATATAGTTATGAATATGGCTTTTTAAAATAATGATCATTTTATTGTTCACAATTCTGTGCCTTTGAATATTAGAAAATAGTTTTTAATATTATAAGCCCTTTATTTAAAATATGGATTTTGGGGGCGCCTGGGTGGCTCAGTGGGTTAAAACCTCTGCCTTCGGCTCAGGTCATGATCTCAAGGTCCTGGGATCGAGTCCCACGTCGGGCTCTCTGCTCAGTGGGGAGCCTGCTTCCTCTCTCTCTGCCTGCCTCTCTGCCTACTTGTGATCTCTCTCTGTCAAATAAATAAATAAAATCTTAAAAAACATATGGATTTTCCACAGGCCTCAAAATCCTATAAGTTGTATAATATTTTACGTGGAGCTTTTGTTAATATTTTTCACCTCAATCATCTGAACACTATTCATATTTCAAAACAAATTATCTAAGCAGAAGTTTTTAAATATCAAAACATTTTTTACCCAAAAAGACTTTCTTGTAACATTTCTCTTATAAGAAATTCATTTGACAAAAAGGCAATTTATTCGGTTAATGACAACAGGAAATGTCACTGATGGCTTTAAATTGATGATTCTATTCATTATCATATTGGCAATTCTCCTTACCATGAATATTAAAATGATCACATTCCTTTCTTCTAAACCAGCACCTGCATTTCTTCTTACTAAAATATCCTAAACTCAATTGTACACTTGTACACTGTAGTTTCACCTGCTAATTCCCATTTCCATTTTTTCACTCAATTTGAAGTACTATATTAATATTTAAGGTAAGTATAAAAAATTCCCTAAAAATTATAAAGATGGAAATTCTATTGCTGACAGGGAATTACCTCTGAAGAACATTTTAAAAAATTCTTTATTATTTTCAGTTAGCAAACATATAGTACATCATTAGTTTTTGATGTAGTGTTCAATGATTCATTAGTTGATTATTTGCTCATCACAAAATGCGCCCTCCTTAATACTCAAATGGCTACCCCATCCCACCACCCTCTCCCTTCTTTAACCTTCAGTTTGTTTCCCAGGGTTCAGAGCCTCTCATGGTTTGTTTCCTTCTCTGATTTCTTCCCATTCAGTTTTCCCTCCCTTCCTCTATTGTCCTCACTGCTATTCCTTATGTTCCACATATGAGTGAAGCCTTATATAATTGTCTTTCTCTGTTTGACTTATTTCAATTAGCATAATCCCTTCCAGTTCCATCCATGTTGATGAAAATGGTGGATATTCATCCTTTCTGATGGCTGAGTAATAATCCATTGTATATATGAACCACATCTTCTTTATTCATTCATCTGTTGAATGGCATCTTGGTTCATTCCTCAGAATGGCTATTGTGGACATTGCTGCTATGAATGTTGGGGGGCATGTGCCCCTTCTTTTCACTGCATCTCTATCTTTGTGATAAATACCTAGTAGTGCAATTGCTTGGTCATAGAATAGTTCTATTTTTAACATCTTGAGGAACCTCCATACTGTTTTCTAGAGTGGCTGTACCAGCTTGTATTCCCATCAACAGTGTAAGAAGGTTCCCCTTCTTCCACATCCTCTCCAACATTTGTTTCCTGCCTTGTTAATTTTTGCATTCTAACTTGTGTAAGGTGGTATCTCATTGTGGTTTTGATTTGTATTTCCCTGATGACTAATGATGTTCAAAATTTTTTCATGTGTCTGTTAGTCATTTGTATGTCTTCATTGGAGAACTGTCTGTTCATATCTTCTGTCCATTATTTTGACACGATTATTTGGGAAGTTCTTTATAGATCTTGGATACCAGCCCTTTATCTGAAAGTCATTTGCGAATATCTTCTCCCATTCTGTGGATTGGCTCTTAGTTTTGTTGACTGTTTTCTTTACTGTGCAGAAACTTTCATCTTGATGAAGCTCCAAAAGTTCACTTTTGCTCTTTTTTCTCTTGCATTTGGAGACATGCCTTGAAACAAGTTGCTGGGGCAGGTGGTAATATTGTGCCAACACCATTCTGTCTTGATGGAAAAAAAAATTGTGCCAACACCATTCTCTCTTGATGATTACAGTTTTTTTCATGTAGTTTGAAGTCAAGCATGTAGATTTTTCTCTTTTACTCTTAAAGGTCTTGGCACAATTGTAAATGGAATGATGCCTCAATTTTTCCTTCTTCTGTTTCGTTGTTAGTGCATAGAAATGCACCTGATTTCTGTTTATTGACTTTATATTCTGTCATGTTGCTGAATTGCTGTATGAGTTCTAGTAATTTGGAGGTGAGGTCTTTTGGGTTTTCCACAGCACCATGTCATCTGCAAAGCATGAGAATTTGACTTTTTCTTAGTTTATAAGTTTCCAGGAATGCATCCATTTCTTCTGGATTGCCAAATTTGTTGGCATATATTTGCTTATACTGTGTTGTTAAAATTGTATTTCTTTGGTGTTGGTCATTATTTCTTTTATCTCTTCATTCATGATTTTATTAATTTGGGTCCTTTCGCTTTTCTTTTGGAAAAGTCTATCTAGGTTTTTTTGTTTTGTTTTGTTTTGTTTTAATTATTTTAACAAACCAGTTTCTAGGTTTGTTGATTTGTTCTACTGCACTTTTGGTTTCTATTTCTTTAATTTCTGCACCAATCATTATTCTTTCTCTTCTTCTACTGGGTTTAGGCTTTATTCACTGTTCTTTCTTCTGCTCCTTTAGATGTAAGGTGAGATTTACTTTTGTGACTTTTCTAATATTTTGAGAAAGGCTTTTTACTAAGTATTTCCCTCTTAGGACCACTTTTGCTGCATCCAAAAGATCTTGAGCAATTGTGTTCTAATTTTCATTTGTTTCCGTGATTTTTTAAATATTTCATTAATTTCCTGGTTGACCCATTCATTCTATAGTAAGATGCTATTTAACCTCCATGTATTTGAGTTCTTCCCAAATTTCCTCTTGTGATTCAATTCAACTTTCAAAGCATTATGGTCTGAAAATATGTAGAGAAAAGTCCCAGTTTCTTGGTACCATTTGAGACCTGATTTGGGACCCACTATGTAGTCTCTTCTGGAGAATGTTCCATATGCAGTTGAGAAGAATGTGTGTTCTATTGCTTTAGGATGGAATGCTCTGCTCTGTATATAACTCTGGAATCCATACATGTCCAGTGTGTCATTCAAAGCCCCTGTTTCCTTACTGGTGTTCTGCTTAGATGATCTGTCCATTGCTGTCAGTGGGGTGTTGAAGTCCCCTACTATTATTGTATTATTATCAATGTTTTTCTTTAACTTTGTTATTAATTAGTTTATATAATTGGCTGTTCCCAAGTTAGGAGCATACATATTTATAATTGTTAGATTTTCTTAATGGATAGATCCTCTAAGTATGATATAGTGTCCCTCTTCCATCCTTTCCTACAGTCTTTGGTTTGTTTAAAATTTAATTGGTCTTATAAGAGGATTGCTACCTTAGCTTTCCTTTAATAACCATTAGCATAATTTTTTCTCCACCCCCTCCCTTTTGATGTGGAGATGCTGTTGGATCTAAAATGAATCTCTTGTAGACAACATACAGATGGGCCTTGCTTTTTAATCTAATATGGTACACTGTGCCTTTTGATTGGATCATTTAGCCCATTTACAGTCATAGTAACTGTTGAAAGATATGAATTAAGTGCAATTGTATTACCTGTAAAGGCCTTGTTTCTGTAGATTGCTTCTTTCTGGTCTATGTTATTTTTGGACTTTCTCTTTCTTTACAGGATCCTCTTTAGTGTTTCTTATAAGGTTGGTTTAGTGATCATGGAGTCTCTTAGTTTCTATTGGCCCTGGAAGCTCTTTATCTTTCCTTCCATTTTGAATGACCAGCTTGCTGGATGAAGTATACTTGGCTGTACGTCTTTCTCATTTAGTACCTTGAATATATCATCCCAGCCCTTTCTGGCCTGCCAAGTCTCTGTAGTTAGGTCTGCTGCCAGTCTAATGTTCCTACCCTTGTAGGTTAAGGAGTTCTTATTTCAAGCTGCTTTCAGGATTTTGTATTTATCTGAAATTTACAAGCTTCACTATTATATGTTGAGGTGTCGTTCTATTTTTATTGATTTTTGGGGAGATTCTCTGTACCTCCTGGACTTGAATGCCTGTTTACTTCCCTGATTATTTTTCCTCTGAGATCCAATTCTAATATTGTTTCACTTTATGGTATTATTGATTTGTCTAAGCCTCTCTTCATGGTCCATTAGTTTTGTGTTTTGTTTTGCTTTGTTTTTATTTTTGTTTTCCCATTTCCGCACCTTCCTTCCTATCATTTTGTCTTCTATGTCACTGACTCTATCATCTGACTCATTTACCCTAGCTGTTAGAGCATCCTTTTCAGTCTGCATCTTGTTTAAAGCATTTTAAATTTTGACCTAATTAGATTTTATTTCTGCACTAAGAGATTCTCTAGTTATTTTATGCTTTTTTTAAAGCCCAGCTAGTAACCTTATAGTCTTTATTCTGAATTCAATTTCTGACTTTTTAACAATATCCATATTTTTTAGATCTATGGCAGAGTGTATTATCTCTGGTTCTTTCCTTTGCTGTGAATTTATCCTTCTAATCATTCTATCCAGAAAATAATAGATGAATGAGAGAATAGAATCAAAATATCTAACATGATCTCAACAAAATACACAGTAGACAAATATGAGGAGATCAGAAACCAAAAAAGGAAAAAAAAAAAAAAGTTGGGGAAGAGAATTTAATTGCCCACATGAACAAAGCAGGGTGAGATACTTGATCCTGGGTATATTTTTTTCAGTTTGTTTTAGAAGACTGTAGATTCCAAAATTTTATTTTATTTTAAATATTTTAAAGATTTTATTTACAAAAGAAAGAAAAAATACGTATTTGAATACAGTGAAAAGTAGCCAAAAATGAAGAATATATCTATAAAATGAGAATGTAAAATGAAAATTAAAAAAAAAAGAAGGCTTAAAAACAGAGATTTGATCAAATGGGAAACTAGTTGAAATGAGGTAAAAAAAGAAAAAAAATTAAACTGAAAGACTAAAGATGCAAGAAAAACATCCTTAAATTCTATACATTGTTTTCCTCTAGTGCAGGAGTTTTTCAATTCTGAGTGATCCATAAATTTGGTATTTGACTGATGTTCCCTGCTGGTCCTTCATGGGAGGGGCCTGTTGCACTGATTCTCAGGTGTTTTCACCTGGGCAGAATTGCACTGCCCCTTGTCAGGGGGCTGGGCTCAGAGTAAGTTGCTTCAGGTTGCTCTATGTGACTTTTATTCCCTGACATCCACTTTGGAGGATGAAAAACAAAACACAAAAATATTGGGAAATCTATCTCCAGCCACAGAGCACAATGATTGCAGCCCTCATCCTTAGTGCACCTTCAGGGAAAAGTAGTCAAGCATCTTTTTATGTGTCAAACTCCAAAGACTGCTGAGGTGCATACCCACACCAATCCTCCCATGGGATTGGGCAGTGAGGTGTCTCTCCAGTTCCTCACTACTCTCTGGACCCCTGCCATGGGAGTGGTTGCCTGATCAAGCATGCCCCTGCACTGCTCCTCCTATGGGAAAGGTTTTCCTCTTTCCTGGACTCCAGATCAAGGAGCATTTGCCAGATCATGTGCACACTGGGCATCTCCTCCTGGAGGAGGGAGGGGGGCCTCCCAGCTGTTCTGCTACTTGTGAGGCCCCTGCTTGGATAACTGTCACCTGATCATGCCCTGGTTCATGGGTTATGGCAACACCTAGCTGAAAGCCCCGGTTTGGGCTCACTGATCGCAACCAGATTCCCTGTTTGGATACCTGGGAACCCTGCCCCTCTCAGGCACCCTCACTCCTTCTGTGACTCCAGGTATCCTGAGACAACACTTTCCCGCCTATGATTCTGCCATCTTCACCACCTGGACACCTTTTAAGCAGGGATGTCCCTCACAGGAAAAGTCTTTTGAAGTTGTGATTTTGTGCTCTGTTGCTGTATCATTTTCCAGTAGCCAGCTTATGGAGGCTCCTTCTTTTATCCTGCAGTTTATCTTCCAATATATCCCCTCAAATTCACTTCTTGCAAAATTCACCTTGCAAAAAGTGGTCACTTTTCTATTTGTAGAATTGCAATTCTTTTCTTATACCTCAGGTTGAATTCACAGGTGTTCAGAATGATTTGATAGATATCTAGCTGAATTCAAGGGACCAGATGAAATGGTGGTGCCCTATTCTTCTTCCATCTTTCCTAGTTCTCCCATATCTTTTTATTCAAGACTGTTCTGGCTATTCTAGATTCTATGTATTCTCATATGATTTTTAGGATCATCTTGTCTCAAAATTATGCAGTTGGAATTATAATAGTTATTACATTGAATTTATAGATTGGTTTGAGTAGTTTTGTCATTTTAACAATATTAAGTGTTCTTAACTATGAACACAAATATCTTTCCATTTATTTTGAACTTGTCTAATTTATTTCAACAATGTTTTCATTTTTTACTATACAAGTGTTGTGCTTGTTTGTTATATTTATTCCTAAGTATTTTATAATTTAAATCTTATTATAAATTAAATCATTCTCTTAATGTTATTTTTGGATTGCCTTTTTTACTGTATAGAAATTCACTTGGGATTTTCTATATATAAGATCCAGTAATTTTCACATAGAGGTGGTAGTTCTTCTTCCTTTTAAGCCAAATGTTGCTTATTTCTTTTTCTTACCTAATTGTTTTATCTAGAATTTCCAGTGTAATGTTAAATGTTAAAAGAGATATGCATTATGGAGTATTATGCCTCCATCAGAAAGGATGAATACCCAACTTTTGTAGCAACATGGATAGGACTGGAAGAGATTATGCTGAGTGAAATAAGTCAAGCAGAGAAAGTCAAGTATCATATGGTTCACTCATTTGTGGAGCATAACAAATAGCATGGAGGACATGGGGAGTTAGAGAGGAGAAGGGAGTTGGGGGAAATTGGAAGGGGAGGTGAACCATGAGAGACTATGGACTCTGGAAAACAATCTGAGGGGTTTGAAGTGGTGGAAGGTGGGAGGTAGGGGGATCCAGGTGGTGGGTATTATAGAGAGCACGGATTGCATGGAGCACTGGGTGTGGTGAAAATAATGAATACTGTTATGCTGAAAATAAATAAATTTAATTTAAAAAAATTTAAAAAAGATATGTATATTTTTTATCTTAGGAAGAAAGTATTTGGTCTTTCATCATTACGTATGATATTAGCTGTGCTTATTTCATTCTTGACCTTTATCAGGTTGAGGATGTTTCCTTATAGTTCTTATTTATAGTTTTTTATCAACAAATTGTATTGGCCTCTTTGTGATTTTAGTTTAAAAAAACTTGACTTCAGATTATTAGTGAACCTATATGTCCCATTGCCCAAAATTCTCCAGAAGAGAAACAAAACAAAACAAAACAAAAAATTGTGAGCATAATGTTTAATCCATGCACATCTCAGCACACAGTTACAACTCTTTAAATGTAGAATACTGATCTGAGCAGAGGATATATTCCAACAAAAATCAATTGCTTATAAAAAAAAAAAAACAAGAGATTGTTCTGAAAATAATGTAGATTTCTCTGCTTAAAATGAAGGAGTCCTGAGACACCTGGATGGCTCAATCAGTTTAACATCAGCCTTCAGCTCAGGTCATGACCCCAGGGTCCTGGAATTGGGCTTTTTGTTCAGCAGGGAATCTTCTTCTTGTGACTTTCACTCTCTGTTTGTGTGTGCTCTCTCTTTCTCTCTCTGTCCCTCTGTCTCACATAAATAAATAAATAAATAAATAAATAGATAAAATGCTTTAAAAAATGAAGGATTCTTATAATTATATGTTTGGAAATATTCCAGTCATTGTGTTACTGTAACCAAACCTGTCCATGCACCTGATGCAGTTAGCCAATGTCTGATACTTGGTTTGAAGCAAAGAAAGCTTTATTATCAGAAGTGTAGTCCAAGAAGAAGAACAGGATCATTCCCAAAGCTGCCTTGCCCTTTCAAATCTAGGGTTACTTTATATATCTTTGGGGAAGGAAATAAACACTTGAAAGGAAGGTTAGAAGTTTCTTTAAACCTTGGGGGAGAGGGCGGTTGAAACAATCTGGAGGTGTTCATTCTCCCAGACACTGAGGCACCATTTGGAACCTGGTATGATTAGGTAAATCAGATAATTTCAAGACAAATGTTACCATCCAGTTCCCACAAGGTTTCTAAAATAAGTGGGTAAATAAGGAATAAGGATTAAAAAAGACAGAATTATAATTGATCATACATGAGGTTAAGAGCTGCATAAAACATAATTAAGGAATAAAACAGAATGTGGAGCTAATAATGCAACTAATACAACTGTAGTTCTGCCTATGCTTTCAAAACAGGTATAGGTACCAGGATCCTAGCCTCAAATGCACATTGCATGTTTATTGCAAAAGTATTTAAGGCAACTGTCCATATAATTATAGTCACCAGATTCCTTTCTAAGATTGTTTTCTGTAAAATATCCAAGCAATTAGTACATTTATGTTTGAATTACCCAGGACATTGTTTCAGTATATTAAAATTTAAAATTTTCATAGTTTAAAAAAAAGTTTATCTCTACAAATAATTATTCCAATGTCTTAGTCTTCCAAGACCAGACAGAGTATCTCAAATCATATCACCTTCCTTTAGATTATAATTAAATTCTAATCCTTTAGATTATAATTAAAGAACCACTGGGGTGCCTGTGGCTCAGTCAGTTGAGGATCCAACTCTTAATTTCAACTCAGGTCATGATCTCAGGGTCCTAAGATCAAGCCCCATGTTGGGCTCCATGCTGGGCCAAGATTCTCTCTCTCCCTCTCTCTCTGCCCCTTCTGCACTCTCTCTCTCCAAAAAAAAAATACACACACACACAAACATAAAACAGTGTAGGGTATTGATTTTGAGATTAGATTGCTTTAGATAACAAATCCTGAAAGTCTAGGATTTACTGCAGGTAGGTCTGTACTGACTTAACTGCTAAAGGTCTGCTTAATCATGGAAAAGCCCCTACTGTGTGATTCTGTAAAGAAGATGAAAAGAACAATTTGTTTTGTTTGTTTGAAGCAATCATTGTTTAATCTTATTTTTGTAACTTCTAAATTTGTTATAAGCAGATAATGGTATAATCAGACAAGATGAATAATATCATTTAGTTCCTCTTTGAAAATAAGCAGCCATAATTAATCATGTCACACATTATTGATGACTTCAATATATACAAGACAAGTAGACTCATAAAAAATATAAAGACCCAAATTTCCTACTTAATTGGCATACATGATTTTTCCCAGGAAGTCTGATTTTAAAATATTTGACTTGCAAATGCATTTGTAATTCTATCTTTACAAATGTGGCAAAAACCCAAAATCAGCAAAACAATTGATTAACTAAAAAAGATGCTTTTGTAAAGTGAGAATAAAGATCAAAACCTACCTACTAAGGAAAAGAGTAGATACAATAATTCACAGGATCTTGGAAGTGAATTGGGGCAAAAGAAAAGCTACTTTTATTGTTAGTGTCATGAGTGTTCCTAAAAACAAGAGATTATATGTGATTAAAAATAAAAATATAAGGAGATAACGAACCCATAAAAGTCAGCTTTAAATAAGCAAACAAGGATAAAAGAGCAAAAAGTGAAAATGTTCTTGGTTGTCTTGAAGGAGAATGCAATGATTTTACTAGAGCCTCTATTTTTTTTAATATTTTATTTATTTATTTATTTGTTTGTTTATTTATTTATTTAACAGATAGCAATCACAAGTAGGCAGAGAAGCAGGTGAGGCAGTGGCAAGCAGGATCCCTGCTGAGCAGAGAGTCTGATGTGGGGCTCAATCCCAGAACCCTGAGATCATGACCTGAGCTGAAGGCAGAGGCTTAACCCACTGAACCACCCAGATGCCCCAACTAGAGCCTTTCTTGAATTTAAGTTCACATTATTGGAATGGAGGCTACCAAAGTGACATTTGCACTGATTGATTATGATACTGATCATGATGGCTATCAAAAAATGTCTAACATTAATGCATCATCATGAGTTTACTTTTTATTAAGTTGCAGGTATCAATGGATCAATATGATAAACAAAATTGATATGAGAAAGCATGGAGAATCAAATGAG
Organism: Mustela nigripes; assembly: GCF_022355385.1. Lineage (NCBI taxonomy): Eukaryota > Metazoa > Chordata > Mammalia > Carnivora > Mustelidae > Mustela > Mustela nigripes. The sequence continues at coordinate 53,213,769 of NC_081575.1, read as the reverse complement.
CTAAGTTATAGCTGGAAATGTAGATTTGAGATATTGCATTCTGACATGAACAAAGTGTTTTTTAAAATTAATTGTTTAATAATTATGTATAATGAGTGTATAAGTCTGTATACCATTCATCTTTCACTTATATTTCTGAGGCCTCTTGGATACAGAGAGTTAAAACAAATATTATTACTTGATTTTATGATCTAGATAGAACCTTAACCAAATTTTGCTTTGTAAAGTATGCAAAATTATAACTTTATAGCTTCTTGTACTTCTGCAATGAAAAATCATAGTTTTCCAGCAGCTATTAAATGTGTTTAACCACATCAGAATAACCCCCAAGAAACTTAGTTTTAGCACAAAGGCATATAAAATACAAAACTCTTAAAATGTCACTTAATCATTCAGGGAGAAGAAAGACAGATATTATTCATCTATAGCTTCCCTGAAAAACTGCCATAGCCTAGCATAAAGTTCTATTTTAAGAAAATATAGTCTGTTTTTGCAAGAAAGCCATGAAGTTTAAGCCATAATTTTGGATGATTAATAAGTGGCATAATGGGTCTATCAGAGTGATATGTTAAGAACCTTTAGTTAAAAATTTCTAACTTCTAAAAGAGATATGAATGATACCTAAAAAATTACTGCTAATTGAAAGTATTCTCCCCTGAAAAAGATGCACACTTCTACAAAAATATACATGTATTTCCTAAGTGGTGATATACTTCTGTGATAACCTAAAATCCTCAAAATAAGAACACTACAAACTACAACTCTATGAAGATAAATTATTTAGGTTGGTTGCATCATTTAGTAAAATATTATAATTTTTCTATTTCACAAAATAACTGTCTTAAAACCACAGAAGATAGTGGCAAAAATAAAACCAGAACCCAAACTCCCAGGTTTGTTGTTGTTGTTGTTGTTGCTGTTTACATACTCTTTTTCACTGTAACACACTGCCAAGTAACAACTGGAGTAAAGCAAAATGAACAAGAACAACTGATGTACTTGTTCATCACTGGGATGTCTCCTTCGTTCCCCCAAATTTAGGATGTATCTAGGAACTGACTTCTCAGATTGGGTCTGAACAAAATGAGTATATTTGAAGGTACTTTTGATTTTTATTATTCATCAGAATGGATTTAAGTAAAGCTTTAAAATCCTCACTAAAAATGCTACAAGAATTTAATGGTTTAGTTAAATCATAAGCCTGTAGATATTTTCAGGCAATGTGCTCAGTTGCTTGAAAAGTAAAGCTTTCTTAATCTTCCAAGTTTAACTTTCCTCTATTCCTATAACATATGTCAATGCATACATTTATTTAAGTGCAATATAGTAGGAAATATTGTTTCAAGAGTGAGATTCATATTCAAAATTCAGAAAATTTTTCAAATTTGAAAGTTAAATTTCAGGGGCACCTGGGTGGCTCAGTGGGTTAAAGCCTCTGCCTTTGGCCCAGGTCATGATCCCGGGGTCCTGGGATCGAGCCCCACATCTGGCTCTCTGATCAGCAGGGAGTCTGCTTCCCTTCCTCTCTCTCTGCCTGCCTCTCTGCCTGCTTGTGACCTCTGTCTGTCAAATAAATAAAGAAAATCTTTAAAAAAAAAAAAAAAGAAAGAAAGTTAAATTTCATATCCTTGCTTATAAAACCACATGCAGTTCTGTAATTCAGGATGTCTACCACTTCTATGTGAGAATGAAAAAAAAGAGAAAAAATAAATACATATAGATATTTTAATAACCCTACCTTGGTTAATAGCTTATGCCTTGCTTTTTAATGTTCTCTAGGGCATATACCAAAGGCTGCTAGAACAATATTATGTATGTATGTATGTATGTATGTATGTATTTATTTATGGTGTGTGTTTCTGGGGGCATAGTCCTCACTGTAATTAATGGTTGTTTTAAACTGCAAACTGTAAATCCAGTGATCCTTAATCCAAACTTAGTTTGAGGCATGGTGCACTCTCCTCACATTTCTTTGAGCGGGTGGGGTTCTTATATACACGATGAGCCTAGTTATTAGAGAGGAGAGGTTAAAAGCTCAGCAAATAGAGAGCAGCACATTCTGACTTCATTACAAAAGCTTCTTTGTGGCTAGAATTCAGAATTGAGATGATCTATAATCCTTTCACCATGGATGTGGCTTATTCCCAATAGGCACTTAAACGGAGAGTAATTCAGTTGATGATGGAGCCATTTTTAAATTTGCCATTTTAAGTCCAATAAATTTTTACACTTTGAGCTTGTCTATATAAATTTTGGAAACGTATGTTGATGTTTTTAAAGTACTGGTATATGAATAAACACAATAGTCACTTATTTCATTGAATTCATAAATTTCAGTGCAACACCCAAACAAAACCAAAATGATTTAGTTGAAGCAATTTGTTGTACATATTTTTAAATGGTGTGAGAATTTTATGTTTTAATAATCACTTGAAGAATTCTTATTTATGGCTAAATGTAGTTATACATATTTATATATAAATATATTTATAAATAAAATATACATAATAATATATTAATATATTATTATAAATATTATACATACATATAAAACCATAGAATTGTATTTAGCAGCAGACATATCTCAAGAATTAAAAAATATAATTTGACATTCATATTCTTGTGATATTACTCTGTATTACTTGAAACAGTGGACTACTGTATCTCCCCAAACTTTAGACATTTTGAAAGTGGCAAAATATTATAATGAATTTGTGTAATTTGGAAAGCATATTTGAAGATATATCATCTCTAAATTGATTGTTTACCTTGCTTAAAATTCATCAGATAATTGTGCAGCCTTTTTACTTCCCATGTTCTGTATTCTTTTGTTTCTATGTTTTAGAACTTAATAATTCACATATATTAAGGTTCATGTTAATTTACCAAAGACTAGGAAGAATATCCCTTGTATAGAAACACATTTCCCAAATTTAAGAAGTTTTCATCTATTAATTTAAATAATACATTTTACCATTTACTATACATCAAACAAAATCCACTCTTATGAAGAATTAAAGTTTCAAAGGAAAGAATTTTTTGGTTCAAATCTAAATCAGAGACTATTTTAAGATTAAGTGAAATACTTTATAAAAATTAGACAAGGGCATTTTTCACTGCCACCATTAATATTACCTAAACATGTAATTCAGATAAAAAGTTTTCAAATAATAACTCTACTATTTTTTCTCCCATCAGCTTTCCCCCTCATGTATGTTAATGCATACATTTATGTAACTAATTCTTTGAGACCACTAGTTTCCTAATCAAGAATAATTCTGTTATCCCACATGTACTTAGAAGGTACAATGAAACAATTTAACCAATTGAAGCAAAGAGATTACATTCCCTAAAATTTATAAGTAATAGAAATAAAGCTGGATAATTTAATTTTGGAATATTTGAATTATTATTTGTTTTCGACTGCATTTTGCACTTGGAAGCAAGAAAACATGAGCAATTTAAAACAAATGAATATTAACAATTACAGTATGTCATTTTTTGTGAAGGCTATAAAGACATAAAGGCATCAAAGTTCATTTTTCAAAAGGCAGAATACTTCCAGGATCCCTCTTTCCAGAAGTGTGTTTGCTTTTCTTTCCTTTTATTTTATACATCCATCTCTAACAGCAACACAAACATTTGAAACTTTTAACCCATCTGAATTTCAAAAAATAAATAAATAGAAAAATCATATTACCAATGACAATAAGAACATGAATACAAAAATACAAGTTTAAACTATTCAACCATATATTGGAATGATATGGAGAAAGAAAAATAGTGAAATGAAAATGTTCAGTTTCGTTGAAAAAGCTCTGGTAATTAAAAAAGTCACAGATTCCCATCAAGAAATTGCTAATTACTTTGTATATAGTTCATGTAATGAAATAGGCAGTGTTAAAAATGAATTCTATGTTTCTATCATGGTACCCTTTTGAGATTATTCTATGGTTATAGAAATTTGAAAAATGTTTGAAGTTTGACAGGCATCTTATTGCCCCTCCAATAGGTGTTCCACCTACCACTCCACTGAAGAAGCGATAGCAAAGCCAATACTTACCTCTGTGTTGCTATATCCAATGATCATTTTGAAATTTTTATCTTGCTTTATCTCCCTACAGCACTTGAATTAGCTGGCCACTCACTTATACTTGAATTACTTTCTTCAATTGTCTTCCTGGACCCCACTCTGTATTACTACTCTAACTCCAAAGACATTCATTCTGTGTCTTGACTCAAACTTCCTCATCTTTCCAGCTTCTAAATATTGCATTGGCCAGGGATAAGTCTTTAAACTCCGTCTCTTTCCTACTTAGTCCCACTCTCTTGTTGAGCTCATGTTGTCTTGTGGCTTTAAAAATACTTACATGCTGATGATTTCCAAATTAATATCCCCAGATCATACTCCACCTCTAAACCCCAGAGTCTTCACCTGGATGTCTAATGGCATTTCTAACTTAATATGCCCGAGACTCAATTCCTGGTTTCCTCCAAATTTGCTCTCCTGAGGCTTTGCTATCTCAGGTGCTCCTGCAGAAGCTTTAGGATCACTCTTGACTCCTCTGTTTCTATCATGCCACATATCCTACCTTTAACAATTCATATGGGCTCTACCTTTAAAATAAATAGAATCCAGCAAGTTTTTACAACCTCACTTCTCCCATTCTTCTCCAAGCCACCACTGTAGCACTCATAGATTATTAAAGTGGCTTTCTAGCAGGTGTTCCTAAAACCTCTTAATGTCCTTTAATCTATTTACATGACATCTAGAGAAATCCTTAATCTGAGTCAAGTCACATCACATTTCTTCTCTGTTCAAAATATTCCAATTTCTTACTATCTCAATTAGAATAGATGTCTTATAAATGTACTGAAAGAGCTTTTATAATCAGACAGGTCTTGCACTTCTTCTCTAATCTCATATGGTTCTATCTTTCTTGATCATTCTACTGTAGCACACTGGTCTCCTTGATACTCATTAGTCATTTAAAGTATACCAAACATGTTTCTGGAAGTTTTATTTGCCAGAGATTCTCTTTCCTCAGATATCCATATGTCTTGCTTTTTTTTTTTTTTTAATCTCCTTTAGGTCGCTCCTTAAAGTCAGTTACTTAATGAGACTTCCTTGTTAGCTCTATGTAAAATAGTCACTATAGTCTCCAGGAATTTATATCCCTTTGGTTTGTATTAATATTTTTCCCACAGTAAGGATCACTGTATAATAGACTACATATTTTATTTATTTTGTTAATTATCTTTTACATCTCTTATAGAATGTAATCTCCATGAGGACAGAGATTCTGATGGTTTTATTCATACCTATGTCTCCAGTATGTGGATCAGTGCATAGCACATAGTTGGTGCTCATCAAATATTTATTGAATAAATGAGTGAATGAAGGTCCTTCTGAAGTATCCTTGTCTTTTCTGTCCTGCACAGTTCACTGGTGATCTCTTCTCATGAAATTCTATATTTTTTTAAGCTTTGGTTATAGATTCTGCAAAAGCCACTGAGTTTTCTGAGGTCATGATATGTCAAAACTAGTTAGTATTTTCAAGTTGTCGTTGACATTTGAAGTATTTTTCGTTTACCTATTTTATATATTTCAGAATGTCCATGGTTTCTATTTAATTAAATCCTTCATAGATATATTAGTCTCCTATTGCTATTAAAATGTATACCACAATACTTGCAGTTTAAAACAACAACAACAAAAAATCATTTTACAATTCTGAAGGACAGAAGTCCAAACATAATTCCTATGAGACAAAATCAAGGGGTTGGCAGAAATGCATTCCTTCTGGAGGCTTTTGGTGTGAATTCATTTTCTTGTCTTTTTCAGCTTCTTAAAGTTGCCAGCATTATCTGCCTCAGGGCCACATCAATTTGACTTCTGCTTTTCTCTTTATATCTCTTTTTCTGACTATTTTTCCTCCCTTTTTTGCTCATCAGGATCCTGGTGATTACATTGCACCCACCTGGATAATCCAGGATAGTTTGTCCACTTCAAGATCCTTGATTCAATCTCATCTGCAATTTAGCATATTCAGAAATTCCATGCTTAGTAAGTAGCTATTTTTGAGGTGTCATTATTCTACCTACTATGCAGGGCTAAATTTTTAATGAAATGACTTTAAAGTGATGATGTTTAGAGAACACCATCAAGATCTAATCAAATAATAAAATAATTCCCAAGGTAATATGTGGATCCTAATATGAAAAAAAAATAAACATAAAATAATTTTTGTTTTATTTTTGTTTTAATTTTTGCTTTATTTATTTATTTATAAATTTTATTTTGTTTTATTTTGTTTTATGATCCTCCCAGTACTGTTAAAAGAATAGATACTGCTTGTCTGCAAATTCAGGTTTTTCTTAGCAAAGAAAGAAATGCAAATACTTTAAAATTTCAATTTAAAATGTTACCAGCTCTTGAGATACCTGGATGTCTCAGTCAGTTAAGCATCCAACTTGAGATTGCAGCTAAGGTCATCATCTCAGAGGTCATGAGATCAAGCCCCATGTCAGGCTCCATGTTCAGTGTGGAATCTGCTTGTGATTCTCTCTGTCCCTCTCCCTCTGCCAATCCCCTCACTCTCTCTCTCTCTTCCTCTCTCTCTCTCTCTCTCTCCAATAAATAAATAAATAAATCTTTAAATTGTTACCAGGTCTTTATTAAATAATATAACTGGTTTGTTTCTAGTCTGGGATAAATGTTCAAGATACTTTTAATTGCTCTAAATCTTGGCTTACCTTGAATATAAACATGGAGGTATGTGTTCTTCTGTGTGTTATCATGGATTTGAAACTCCTCTGTATTGATTTTTAGTCAGTAAAAATAGGAAGCTAAAGATGAGGACTTGGAAGAACTGCCTAGGGAGAGTGAAACATATGTGACAATGAGTTGCAAACCTTTCTTCAAAAGCCCAGGAAGCCAAACATCTAATTGTGATGATTCTCATCTTCTTCCAAGAGTGAGCTTTGTACTCATATTGACTCTTTGGAGAGAGCAGGAATTCCTATGATCTATGCACCAGAAGTTGAGAAAGCTGTGACTGGGTACCATATATAAAGTGATTGGGTAAATGATGAGGAAGGACTGTGAGGAGCTATCTTCCCAATTTATCTTGCCTATCTCTTTATTATTTGTAGGCTTACTATGGGACATAGGCCTGTCCCAGCCTTAACATTTCTCGTTATTGCAGTTACTCCATTGGATCAATACATTGGTCTCAACAATGAAAAATCAGCCTGGGTAAAATTGGCATGATAAGACCTGAATATTTTTATATATGTTAAGAAAACAAAGCAGTAAAATCTATTCAATGTAATAATAGAGAAAGAAAATGTATGTTACAAACTTGCCGAGGGAGTATATATTTAAATAGGGTACTAAAATGAAGGAAATTCTATGGCAGCAATTCATAGGCAGTTTTCCCAGCCATTTTTTGTCATGATTTGAAGAAAATGGTATCATTAAAAGTAGAGAGAGAAGATTGCATAAGAGGGAGAAATCTCATAGTTTCATTTATTTGTTATATTTGGCCATGAAAGAGGGCAGGGCAGATAAAATAAGAATAAAAAGTTTTCTGAAGAATCATTTTTTAAGATTTTATTTATATATTTGACAGAGATCACAAATAGGCAGAGAGGCAGGCATAGAGAGAGGCAGAAGCAGGCTCCCCACCGAGCAGAGAGCCCGGTGTGGGGCTTGATCCCAGGACCCTGAGATCATGACCTGAGCCAAAGGCAGAGGCTTTAATCCACTGAGCCACCCAGGTGCCCCTTTCTGAAGAATCTTGAAGTACTTAGGAAAGTAAGTTGAGTGAAGCACCTTTGGAAGTTTCTATTCTTTCAGATAACTTACTATGACATCCACATTTATTAAGTTTTTGTACAAAAGGGATCTCAAAGATGATTCGATTTTATGACATTACAGGGAAACCTGAGCAATGAAAAAGTCTTTCTGGGGCGCCTGGGTGGCTCAGTCATTAAGTAGCTGCCTTTGGCTCAGGTCATGATTCCAGGGTCCTGAGATCAAGCCCTGCATCAGACACTCTCCTGAGCAGAAAGCCTGTTTCTCCCTCTCCCACCTCCCCCACTGCTTGTGTTCACACTCTTGCTGTTTCTCTATCTGTCAAATAAATAAATAAAATATTTTTAAAAAGGGAAGAAAATCTTTCTTAGCAGTAATACTTTTTAAATGTAATCACATATTTCTGTGATTTTTCACCATGATTATATATGCTTGGTATATAATTTATCATAGTTAAATTTAGCTAAATTTAGTTGCCATAAATACAAACAATTTTAATATAACAATGAAATTAAGATTCTTTTTTTTAAATATTTATTTGAGAGAGAAAGAGCATGAGTAGGGGGAGGGGTAGAAGGAGAGTGAGAGGAACAAACAGACTCCCTACTAAGCAAGGAGCTTGACATGAGGCTTGATCCTAGGACCTTGAGATCATGACCTGAGCCAAAGTCAGACACTTAACCAACTGAGCCACCTAGCTGGCTCAAGTCTATGACTCTTAAATATAGTATTTATATATTAAATTATCTTGAAAGTAATGTTTATATACTAAATTATCTTAGCATTTAGCATAAATGTACAATTTACTTTAGGGTTCTATAGAATGGTATTGGAGAACATCATATCTCTAACAAATAAATTACTAATATCAGTTACTATTCCAGGGGATAAAGTAACTACGATTTTTCTTTTATTTTCTTCTCTTTTCTTTTTAATGCAAATAATCTTGACTCCAAAGGCACAACTCTTTTGCATTTTTGTATTCTTCACAAAAATCTAAAGTTTTTTAGATTCTTCTACTTTTTCTACTTTTGGCCCCAATTATATTGAAAACCCTTATGTTTCATCCATATTTTCTTATTTTATTTATTTAACACATATATATTAAACTCCCTCCATATGCCAGATATTGGTTAAGGCACATATATAAACAAAACATATTTAATCTTTTTTGTCATAAACTTGACATTCTAGTTCTGAGAAACTGAGAAATAACAAATAGATAAATAACGAGGAGACAGACTTGTAGAGTAATAGTAGGACCCTAGGCTTGCCATGTCCTTCACACATAGCTAGATAAATATCAAATCATTCTGAATACCCAAGAAATAGTTATGAGGACTGACAGGAAAAAACTGCACAACTAGAGGGAAAGAAGAGACCACATAGTGGAAGGCATGTGGTTCAGAGACATGGTTTGGGGGAGAAACATATCATAGTTGTGGTGAAGGAGAGCTCAGGTCATGCAGAAAGATGAGAGAGAGAGAAAGAGGAGCACACAGGGGATCACACAAGGAACCATTTTCCCAAAGCCATTGACTGAGAAAATGAGAAGAGCTGATTTTCCTGATTTTTTTTCAACCAGCAGAGCTCAGATGCTGGAGTTTCAGAGGTCCAAGTCATGGTTTGTATAGAGGCATGAGGATGCTGCAGCAATCCTGTACAGAAGACAGGCAGGTAACCTTAAGGGAGATGGCATAATCTGAGGATTTACTGAAATGCACAGATAAAGATGTCTCCCCATTCTTAGAGAGGATCTGAGAGAAGTGGCATTGCCTCCCTGGGACAAAGTTGCTGAGAGGCACCATTTCCCTCCCTTGCTCCTCAGCATAGGTGCAAAGACACCTGCTGAGGGTGGCTAATCTAGACAACTTAGTGTCCTGTCCTTCAAATTCCATACTGCTGCATCATGGCACAACTGCTTTTCTGGGTCAAACCTTCATCAATCCCAACATGAAAAGAATCCCCCCTCCTGAAGAACAGTTCAGGTTCCTGCCACACTAGGTCCAAAGTTTGGAGTTTAAAAATTCAACTGGCCTGCCTGGGATAGAACCCAATGTACACTGTACTTCTTCAGGCAGAAAAGCAACCCAGATACAAATAGTGTGAATCCAGGAGTATTTATTTACTATTCTGGGAGTGCGTCCCCGACAGAAACAAGCATAAAATCTCTTCTCAGGGTTAAAGGAGGTGGCAGATGCCATTTCTTTCCCTTGTCCCTCACCACAAACTAACCAGGAAATAACACAGAGCCAACACTGGCAGCCTGAATTACTAACACCAAGGCCTGACACACTGTACTCTGCTTGTCCTGCTTTTCTTGGGCATTTCCTACTTTTCTTGGGCATGAGTGCCTGAGAACCAGGGCCAACAGCACAAGAAGACCAGCACAACACTCCCCGCACATACACCATGGCTACTGACCATATAATTCTGCAATAATTCAGCTCTGTGTAAATAACATTGGGTCTCCTTTAGCAAACAGATCAGAGCATATCTTGTTAAAACTCACCACACTCTGCATAAGGTCCAAACATTCCAGGAAAGGAGAAACTTTGAAAAGGACTTACCTGAGGGACAGAGCAGCCAAAACACAGAAGCAGAATGAAAGGAGACTACACCTCAAACACTTCCTGAAAGGCCAGACCCTGGACATTATAAGATCTCTTGTCATAAAGCCATGACTCTCATAAGCGGAAGCATAAAAGGTTTTTCCAACACACAAAAGAACACAGAGGCCTAGACAAAATTCCAAGATGGAAGAATTCAATACAAAAAGAAGAACAAAATAAAGTCATGGTCAGATATTTTACTTAAGCAGATTTAAGTAATATGCCTGAATGGGAATTCAAAATAACAATAATAAGGATACTATATAGGATTGAGAAAAGCATAGAAGACACCAGGAAGTCCCTGATTACAGAGATAAAACACCTAAAATCTAGTCAAGCCTAAATGAAAAACGCTATCATTGTGATTTAAAACCATCTGGTTGTAATGACCACTAGGATGGAAGAAGCAGAAGAATCAGTAAGTGATATAGAAGATCAAATTATGGGATGCTTGGATGGCTCAGAGGGTTAAGCCTCTGCCTTTGGCTCAGGTCATAATCTCAGGGTCCTGGGATTGAGTTCTCTGCTCAGTGGGGAGCCTGCTTTCCCTCTCTCAGCCTGTCTCTCTGCCTACTTGTTATATCTCTCACTCACTCTCTCTCTAATAAATAAATAAATAAAATCTTTTTAAAAAGAATATAAGGAGAGGAGTCAAGATGTTGGAGAAGTAGCAGGTGGAGGCTACATCAGGTAGCAGGAGATCAGCTAGATAGCTTATCTAAACATTGCAAACACCTACAAATCCGAACGGAGATAGAAGAGAAGAACAGCAATTCTAGAAACAGAAAATCAACCACTTTCTGAAAGGTAGGACTGGCGGAGAAGTGAATCCAAAGCAATGGGAAAATAGACCGTGGAGGGAGGGACCAGCTCCCTGCAAGCGGCAGAGCAACAGAGCACAAAATTGGGATTTTAAAAGTTTGTTCCGCTGAGGGACATCGCTCCAGAGGCTAAACCAGGGTGAAACCCATGCAGGGTCAGTGTGGCCCCAGGTCCCGCAGGGTCACAGAAGGATTGGGGGTGTCTGAGTGTCGCAGAGCTTGCAGATATTAGAATGGGGAAGCTGACTACAGAGACAGAACCGAGGAGTGAGCTCAGAGCTCAGGGTTACCTTGAACCAGTCGCAGCCTGGGTGAGCTTGGAGCACGGCCAGAGGCCAGGGAGACAGGAGTTACTGGGCGCTATTCTCTGAGGGCGCACTGAGGAGAGGGGCCCTGAGCTCTTGGCTCCTCTGGGCTGGAGACTGGGAGGCCACCATTTTCATTCCTGTCCTCCAGAACTCTACGGAAAGCAATCAGGGAACAAAAGGTCCCAAAAGCAAACCAGAGAGGATTACTCAGCCCGATCCCTGGTAAGGGTGGTGCAATTCTTCCTGGGACAAAGACACTTGAGAATCACTACAACAGTCCCCACCCCCAGAAGATCAACAAGAAATCCAGCCAGGACCAACTTCACCTACCAAGGAAAGCAGATTCAATACCAAGGAGAGCAGTAGAATTCCAGAGGATGAGAAAGCAAAGCACGGAACTCATGGCTTTCTCCCCATGGTTCTTTAGTCTTGCAGTTAATTTTTTTTTTTCTTCTAATATTTTTTTTAACTTTTACACTTTTTCTTTTTTAATGTTTTTTTAACTACTTTATCTAATATATATATATTTTTTCCTTTTTATATTTTTTATTTACTCGTTATCTTTTTTTTTATTGTTTCTTTTTTGTGTGTGTGAACCTCTTTTTATCCCCTTTCTCCCCCCACCACGATTTGGGGTCTCTTCTGATTCAGTTAAAGCATAATTTCCTGGGGTCTTTGCCACCCTTTTAGTATTTTACTTGCTCTTTCATATACTCCTATCTGGACAAAATGACAAGGTGGAAAAATTGACACACACACAAAAGAACAAGAGGCAGTACCGAAGGCTAGGGACCTAATGAATAGAGACATTGGTAATATCTCAGATCTAGAGTTCAGAATGATGATTCTCAAGGTTCTAGAGGGGCTCAAAAAAGTCATGGAAGATATTAGAGAAGCTATCTCAGGAGATATAAAAGCCCATTCTGGAGAAATAAAAGAACAAAATCTAACCAAGTTGAAATCAAAAAAGCTATAAAAATGAGGTGCAATAAAAAATGGAGGCTCTCACTGCTAGGATAAATGAGGCAGAAGAAAGAATTAGTGATATAGAAGACCAAATGACAGAGAATAAAGAAGCTGAGCAAAAGAGAGACAAACAGCTACTGGATCATGAGGGGAGAATTTAGAGATAAGTAACACCATAAGATGAAACAACATTAGAATAATTGGAATTCCAGAAGAAAAAGAAAGAGAGAGGGGAGCAGATGGTATATTGGAGAGAATTATTGGGGAGAATTTCCCCAATATGGCAAAGGGAACAAGCATCAAAATTCAGGAGGCACAGAGAACCCCCCTCAAAATCAACAAGAATAGGTCCACATCCTGTCACCTAATAGTACAATTTGCAAGTCTTAGCGACAAAAAGAATATCCTGAAAGCAGCCCAGGAAAAGAAGTCTGTAACATACAATGGTAAAAATATTAGATTGGCAGCAGACTTATCCACAGAGACCAGGCAGGCCAGAAAGAACTGCCATGATATATTCAGAGCACTAAACGAGAAAAACATGCTGCCAAGAATACTATATCCACATAAGCTACCATTGAAAATATAAGGAGAGATTAAAAAGCTTCCAGGACAAACAAAAACTAAGAGAATTTGCAAACACCAAACCAGCTCTACAGGAAATATTGAAAGGGGTCCTCTAAGCAAAGAGAGAGCCTAAAAGTAGTAGATCAGAAAGGAGGAGAGACAATATACACTAAGAGTCACCTTACAGGCAATACAATGGCACTAAATTCATATCTCTCAATAGTTACCCTTAATGTTAATGGGCTAAATGCACCAATCAAAAGACACAGGGTATTGGAATTGATAAAAAACAAACAAACAAACAAACAAACAAAAAAAAAACTCATCTATATGTTGCCTACAAGAAACTCATTTCAGACCTGAAGACACATCCAGATTTAATGTAAGGGGGTGGAAAACATTTTACCATGTTAGTGGACATCAGAAGAAAGCAAGGGTGGCAATCTTTATATAAAATAAATTAGATTTTAAGCCAAATACTATAATAAGAGATGAGGAAGGACTCTATATCATACTCAAAGGATCTGTCCATCAAGAAGATCTAACGATTTTAAATATCTATGCCCCCAACGTGGGAGCAGCCAACTATATGAACCAATCAATAACAAAATAGAAGAAGCACATCAACAATAATACAGTAATAGTAGGGGACGTTAACACTCCTCTCACTGACATGGACAGATCATCCAAGCAAAAGATCATCAGGTAATTAAAGGCCTTAAATGACACACTGTACCAGATGGACATCACAGATATATTCAGAACATTTCATCCTAAAGCAACAGAATACACGTTCTTCTCTAGTGTACATAGAACATTCTCCAGAATAGATCACATCCTCGGTCCTAAATCAGGACTCAACCAGTATCAAAAGATTGGGATCATTCCCTGCATATTTTCAGACCACTATGCTCTGAAGCTAGAACTTAATCACAAGAGGAAATTTGGAAAGAACACAAATACATGGAGACTAAACAGCATCCTTCTAAAGAATGAATGGGTACCAGGAAATTAAAGAAGATTTGAAAAAATTCATGGAAACAAATGAAAATGAAAACACAACGGTTTAAAATCTGTGGGACACAGCAAAGGCAGTCCTGAGAGGAAAATATATAGTGGTACAAGACTTTCCCAAGAAACAAGAAAGGTCTCAGGTAGAAAACCTAACCCTACACCTAAAGGAGATGGAGAAAGAACAACAAGGAAAGCCTAAACCCAGCAGGAGAAGAGAAATCATAAAGATCAGAGCAGAAATGAATGAAATAGGAATCAAAAAAACAATAGAACAAATCAACGAAACTAGGAGCTGGTTCTTTGAAAGAATTAATAAGATTGAAAAACCCCTGGCCAGACTTATCAAAAAGAAAAGGGAAAAGACACAAATAAGAAAAAAAAAATCATGAATGGAAGAGGAGAGATCAGAACTAGCACCAAATAAATAAAAACAATTATAAGAACATACTATGGGCAACTCTACGCCAACAAATTTGACAATCTGGAAGAAATGTATGCATTTCTAGAGACATATAATCTACCGCAACTGAACCAGGAAGAAATAGAAAACCAGAACAGACCCATAACCAGTAAGGAGATTGAAACAGCCATCAAAAATCTCCAAACAAACAAAAGCCCAGGGCCAGATGGCTTCCCAGGGGAATTCTACCAAATGTTTAAAGAAGAACAAATTCCTATTCTCCTGAAACTGTTCCAAAAAATAGAAATGGAAGGAAGACTTCCAAACTCATTTTATGAGGCCAGCATCACCTTGATCCCAAAACCAGACAAGGATCACATCAAAGAAGAGAACTACAGACCAATATCCTTGATGAACACAGATGTGAAAATTCTCACCAAAATACTAGCCAATAGGATTCAACAGTACATTAGAAGGATTATTCACAATGACCAAGTGGGATTTATTCCAGGGCTGCAAGGTTGGTTCAACATCTGTAAATTAATCAATGTGATACAACACATAAATAAAGAACAAGAAACATATGATACTCTCAATCGATCCTGAAAAAGCATTTGACAAAGTACAGCATCCCTTCCTGATCAAAACTCTTCAAAGTGTAGGAATAGAGGACACATATCTCAATATTATCAAACCCATCTATGAAAAACCCACCACAAATATCATTCTCAATGGAGAAAAACTGAGAACTTTTCTGCTAAGGTCAGGAACACGGCAGGGATGTCCATTATCACCACTGCTATTCAACATAGTATTAGAGGT
The DNA here is from genome assembly GCF_022355385.1 of Mustela nigripes. Taxonomy (NCBI): domain Eukaryota; kingdom Metazoa; phylum Chordata; class Mammalia; order Carnivora; family Mustelidae; genus Mustela; species Mustela nigripes. The sequence goes on along the minus strand of NC_081575.1, from coordinate 53,198,440 downwards.
CCTAGCCTCAGCAATCAGACAACAAAAGGAAATTAAAGGCATTCAAATCGGCAAAGAAGAAGTCAAACTATCACTCTTTGCAGATGATATGATACTATATGTGGAAAACCCAAAAGACTCCACTCCAAAATTGCTAGAACTTATACAGGAATTCAGTAAAGTGTCAGGATATAAAATCAATGCACAGAAATCAGTTGCATTTCTCTACACCAACAACAAGACAGAAGAAAGAGAAATTAAGGAGTCAATCCCATTTACAATTGCACCCAAAACCATAAGATACCTAGGAATAAACCTAACCCAAGAGGCTAAGAATCTATACTCAGAAAACTATAAAGTACTCATGAAAGACTTTGAGGAAGACACAAATAAGTGGAAAAATGTTCCATGCTCCTGGATTGGAAGAACAAATATTGTGAAAATGTTTATGCTACTTAAATCAATCTACATATTTAATGCAATTCCTATCAAAATACCATCCATATTTTCAAATAAATGGAACAAATAACACTAAAATTTATATGGAACCAGAAAAGACCTCGAATAGCCAAAGAAATATTGAAAAAGAAGGCCAAAGTTGGTAGCATCACAATTCCAGACATCAAGCTCTATTACAAAGCTGTCATCATCAAGACAGCTTGGAACTGGCACAAAAACAGACAAATACATCAATGGAACAGAATAGAGAGTCCAGAAATAGACCCTCAACTTTATGGTCAACTAATCTTTGACAAAGGAGGAAAGAATGTCCAATGGTAAAAAAAAAGACAGCCTTTTCAATAAATGGTGTTGGGAAAATTGGACAGCCCCATGCAGAAAAATGAAATTGGACCATTTCCTTACACCACACACGAAAATAGACTCAAAATGAATAAAGGACTTCAATGTGCGAAAGGAATCCATCAGAATCCTTGAGGAGAACACAGGCAGCAACCTCTTCGACCTCAGCTGCAGCAGCATCTTCCTTGGAACATCGCCAAAGGCAAGGGAAGCAAGGACAAAAATGAACTATTGGGTTTTCATCAAGATCACAAGCTTTTGCACCGCAAAGGAAACAGTTAACAAAACCAAAAAACAACTGAGTAAACATAGAAGATATTTGCAAATGACATATCAGATAAAGGGCTAGTGTCCAAAATGTATAAAGAACTTAGCAAACTCAACACCCAAAGAACAAATAATCCAATCAAGAAATGGGCAGAAGACATGAACAGACATTTCTGCAAAGAAGCCATCCAGATGGCCAACAGACATGAAAAAGTGCTCTACATCACTCAGCATCAGGGAAATACAAATCAAAACCACAATGCGATATCACCTCACACCAGTCAGAATGGCTAAAATTAACAAGTCAGGAAATGACAGATGCTGGCAAGGATGCGGAGAAAGGGGAACCCTCCTACACTGTTGGTGGTATTGCAAACTGGTGTGATCACTCTGGAAAACAGCTTGGAGGTTCCTCAAAATGTTGAAAATAGAACTATCCTACGACCCAGCAATTGCACTACTTGGTATTTACCCAAAAGATACAAATGTAGTGATCTGAAGGGGCACGTGCACCCGAATGTTTATAGTAGCAATGTCTACAATAGTCAAACTATGGAAAGAACCTAGATGTCCATCAACAGATGAATGGATAAAGAAGATGTGGTATATATACACAATGGAATGCTATGCAGCCATCAAAAGAAATGAAATCTTGTCATTTGCAAAGACGTGGATGGAACTAGAGGGTATCATGCTTAGCAAAATAAGTCAATCAGAGAAAGAAAACTATCATATGATCTCCCTGATGTGAGGAAGTGGAAATGCAACATGGGGGGGTTAAGGGGGTTGGAGAAGAATAAATGAAACAAGATGGGATTGGGAGGGAGACAAACCATAAGTGACTCTTAATCTCACAAAACAAACTGAGGGTTGCTGGGTGGAGGGGGTTTGGGAGAGGGGGGTGGCATTATGGACATTGGGGAAGGTATGTGCTATGGTGAGTGCTGTGAAGTGTGTAAACCTGGTGATTCACAGACCTGTCCCCCTGGGGATAAAAATAAATTATATGTTTATAAAAAATAAAAATAAATAAAAAATAATAATAAATGGAAAAAAATAAAAAGAAGATAAAATTTTGGGAAATAATGAGGCTGAAAAAGAGGGAAAGAAAAATCATGGTTCATGAATGTAGACTTAGGGAATTCAGTGACACCATAAAGCATAATAAGATTTGTATCATAGGGATTCTAGAGGAAGAAAAGAGGGGAAAGGAGGAGTAGAATTTTTATTTTAGAAATTACAGCTTAAAACTTCCCAAATCTGGGAAAGGAAATAGGCATCCAAATCTAGGAGACACAGAGAACTCATCAAAATCAACAAAAGTAGGCTAACATCAAGATATATTGTAGGTAAAGTTACAAAACACAGAGATAACAAAAGAATACTAAAACCAGCAAGATAAAAGAAGTCCCCAATTTACATGGGAAAACAAATAAGGTTAATAACAAACTCTCCACAGAAATTTGCCAAGCCAGAAAAAAAGTATCATGATACAGTCAACATGCTAAATGGGGAAAACCTGCAACCAGGAGCACTGTATCCAGTAGGGCTCTCATTCAGAATAGAAGCTAAGATAAAGAGATTCCGAAATAACAAATAGAAGAGATTGTGACCAGTATACATGCTCTGCAAGAAAAAATTAAATGGAAATCTTTGAGTAGGAAAGAAACACCAAAAGTGACACCCTAGAAAGGAACAGAGAAAACTCTCCAGAAACAACACACAAAAAAGTAATAAAATGGCACCAAATACATATTTAACAATAATAACTCTGAATGTAAATGGATTAAATGCTCTAATCAACAGACATAGGATGTTAGAATGGATGAGAAAAACAAGACATAGGGGTATCTGGGTGGCTCAGTCAGTTAAGCATATGCCTTCAAGTCATGAACTCCAGGTCCTTTGATGGAGCCCAGTGTCAGGTCACTGCTCAGCAGGAAGTCTACTTCTCTCTCTCCCTCTGACCCTCCCCTCCACTCATGCTTGCTCACTCTCTCTCTCTCTATCAAATAAATAAATAAATAAAATCTTAAAAAAAAAAAAAAGAAAACACGACCCATCTATATGTTATCTACAAGAGATTCATTTTAGAATTAAAGACATGTACAGATAGAAACTGGGGGGGATGAAGAAATATTTATCATGTGAATGGATGTCAAAAGAAAACTGGAGTAGTAATACTTACATCAGACAAACTAAACTTTAAATAAAACACTGTAACAAGGGTGCCTGGGTGGCTTAATGCCTCTGCCTTCAGCTCAGGTCCTGATCCCAGAGTCTCTGGGATCTAGTCCCGAATCAGGCTCTCTGCTCAGTGGGGAGCCTGCTTGTTTTTCTCTCTCTCTGCCTACCTCTCTGCCAACTTGTGATCTCTGTCAAATAAATACATAAATAAAATCTTTAAAAAAAAAAGAACACTGTAACAAGTCATGAAGAAGACCACTATATTGTAATAAAGGGATCTATCCAACAAGAAGATCTAACACTTGCAAATATTTATTGCCCCAATAAGAAGAAAACAAATATATAAAACAATACACCCAACTTACATCAATGGACAGATCATCTATGTAGAATATCAGGAAGGAAACAATGGCTTTGAATGATATATTGGACCAAACAGATTTAGCAGATACATTCAGAAAACTTTATCCTAAAGCAGCAGTAAACATATACTTTTCAGCGACACATAGGACATTCTCCAGAATAGATCACATACAAGGTCACAAATCATGCCGCAACAAGAACAAAATGATTGATATCATACCACGCATCTTTTCTGACTACAATGCTATGTAACTCGAGGTCAACCACAAGAAAAATATTAGAAAGACCCCAAATACATGGAGCATTAAAAAAAATCCAACTAAAGAATAAATAGTTCAACAAGGAATAAAGAAGATATATATATGATATTTTCTTATATAAAATATATGATATGATAAAATATATCATATTTTCATATATATATATGAAAATATATCAGTCTAAAACCCTTGCTGTGCAGCAAAAACAGTCATAAGAGGGAAGTAGATAACAATACAGACCTACCTCAAGGCCAATCTGAAACACACAAGCTAACCTTACACCAAAAAGAGCTAGAAAAAGAATAATAAATAAAGCTTAAATCCAGCAAAAGAATAGGAATCATAAAGATTAGAATAGAAATAAATGAGTCTTCCTCAATTTCTTTCATGAGTACTTTATAGTTTTCTGAGTATAGATTCTTAGCCTCTTTGGTTAGGTTTATTCCTAGATATCTTATAGTTTTGGGTGCAATTGTAAATGGGATTGACTCTTTAATTTCTCTTTCTTCTGTCTTGTTGTTGGTGTAGAGAAATGCAATTGATTTCTGTGAATTGATTTTATATCCTGACACTTTACTGAATTCCTGTACAAATTCTAGCAGTTTTAGAGTGGAGTCTTTTGGGTTTTCCACATAAAATAGCATTGAGATTCCTCAAAATGTTGAAAATAGAGCTACCCTATGACCCAGCAATTGCACTACTAGGTATTTAACCTAAAGACACAAACGTAGTGATCCAAAGGGGCACGTGCACCCTAATGTTTATAGCAGCAATGTCCACAATAGCCAAACTATGAAAAGAACCTAGATGTCCATCAACAGATGAATGGATCAAGAAGATGTGGTATATATACACAATGGAATGCTATGCAGCCATCAAAAGAAATGAAATCTTGCCATTTGCAATGACGTGGATGGAACTAGAGGGTATCATGCTTAGCAAAATAAGTCAATCAGAGAAAGACAACTATCATATGATCTCCCTGACATGAGGAAGTAGAGATTCAACATGGAGGGTTAAGGGGGTAGGAGAAGAATAAATGAAACAAGATGGGATTAGGAGGGAAACAAACCATAAGTGACTCTTAATCTCACAAAACAAACTGAGGGTACTGGGGGGAGGAAGGTTGGGAAAGGGGGGTGGAGTTATGGACATTGGGGAGGGTATGTGCTGTGGCTAGTGCTGTGAAGTGTGTAAACCTGGTGATTCACGGACCTGTACCCCTGGGGATAAAAATAAATTATATGTTTATAAAAAATAAAAAATGTTTAAAAAAGAAAATAAAATTGAAATTAAAAAAATAATAGAAATAAATGATACAGAAACTTAAAAATAGTAGAACATATAAATGAAACTAGGAGTTGGTTTTTCAGCAATATTAATAGAAGTGATAAACCCCTAGCCAGACTTATAAAAAAGAAAAGAGAAAGGACCCAAATAAATAAAATAATGAATGAGAGAGTAGTAATCATAACCAACACCAGAGAAATAAGCAATTATAAGAATATTATGAAAAAAATATATGCCAATAAAATGGGCAATCTGGAAGAAATGGATAAATTCCTAGAAACATAAACCACCAAACATAAACCACCAAAACTTAAACAGGAAGAAATAGCAAACTTGAACATACCCATGATCAGCAAAGAAATCAAATCAGTAATCAAAATCACCCAAAAGGGATGCTTAGGTGGCTCAGAGGGTTGGGCATCTGCCTTGGGCTCAGGTCATATTCCCAGGGTCTTGGGATTGAGCCCTCCTTCAGTCTTCCTGCTCAGTGGAGAGTCTGCTTCTTTCTATCTCTCTGTCCCCCCATTCTCTCATTCTCTCTCTCTCTCTCCTTTTTTTCTTCTTCTCAAATAAATAAAATGTTAAAAATAATCTCTCAGCAAACGAAAGTCCAGGGCCAGATGCCTTCCCAGTGGTATTCTAGCAAACATTGAAAGAAGAGTTAATATCAATTCTTCTCAAACTTTTCCAAAAAATAGAAAAGTAACTTCCAAACTCATTCTATGAGACCACCAATACCATCATTCCAAATCAGATACTGAATCCACTGAAAGAGACCTGGAGGCCAATATCCTTGTTGAATGTGAATGCAAAAATTCTCTATAAAATACTAGCAGATATAATCCAATGATTCATTGAAGGAATCATTCAACATGATCAAGCAAGATTTATTCCTAGGCTCCAACTGTGATTCAATATTTACAAATCAATCAACTTGATACAGGACAATAGTAAAGAAAAAGATAAGAGTCATATAATTCTTTCAATAGATGCAGAAAAGGCATTTGACAAAGTACAGTATCCATTCTTGAGCAAAACCCTTAACAAAGTAGGGATAGAGGGAACCTACCTCAACATCATAAAGGCCATACAGGAAAAACCCACATCTAATATCATCCTCAGTGGGGGTAAACTGAGAGTTTTTCCTCTATGCTCAAGAACAAAACAGGGATGTTCCTTCTCACCACTGTTATTTAACATAGAAATGGAAGTCCTATGGGGCACTTGGGTGGCTCAGTGGGTTAAATCCTCTCCCTTCAGCTCAGGTCATGATCCCAGGGTCCTGAGATCAAGCCCTGCATCTGTCTCTCTGCTCAGCAGGGAGCCTGCTTCCCCCTTTCTCTCTGTCTGCCTCTTTGCCTACTTGTGATCTCTGTCTGTCAAAAAATAAATAATATCTTAAAAAAATGGAAGTCCTAGCCTCACCATTCAGAAAACAATAATAAATAAAAGACCTCTAAAGCATCAAGGAAGGAGTTAAACATATTATCTGAAAACATGAAACTCTATGTATAAAACCTGAACAACTACATCAAAAAAAATTGATAAAACTGATACACAAATTCAGTAAGTTGCAGGATACAAAGTCAATGTACAGATATCTATTTCAATGCACCAATAATGAAGCAGCAGAAAGGGAAACCAAGGAATTGGTCCCATTTACAATTGCACCAAAACCATAGGAACAACAAGGAATAAATCTACACAAAGAGGTAAAATATCTGTACTCTGAAAATTATAAAACATTGATGAAATAAATTAAAGTTGACACAATGAAATGGAGAAACATTCCATGCCCATGGATTGGAAGAGCATTTATTTTTAAATGTCTATACGACCCAAAGAAATCTATCCATTTATGCTGTTCCTATTAAAATACCACCAGCATTTTTCACAGAGCTAGAATAAAGAAACCTAAAATGTGTATGGAATCACAAAAGACCCCAAGTAGCCAAACCAATCTTGGAAAAGCAAAGCAAAGCTGGAAGCTTCACAATTCTGGACCTCAGTGTATATTACAAACCTGCAGTCATTAATATAGTATTGTACTGGCACAAACACAGACACATAGATCAATGAAACAGAAGAGAAAACCTAGAAATGGACCCACAAAATATTTCAACAGCTGATCTTCAACAAAGCAGGAAATAATATCCAATGAAAAAAAGACAGTCTCTTTTTTTTTTCCCAACACAAATGGTGTTTTCCCAACACATGGTGTTTCCCAAATGGTGTTGGGAAAACTGGAGAGCAACATGCAAATGAATGAAACCGGACTACTTTCAGTTTTTGTTTGTTTGTTTTAATATTTTACTTATTTATTTTAGAGAAAGATAGCACTGGGGAGGGGGACAGAGAGAGAGAGAATCTCAAGCAGACTCCAACTGACCACTGAACATGACTCAGGGCTCAATTTCACAATCCCGAGATCATGATCTGGGCCAAAATCAAGAGTAAGTTGATTAAATGACTGAGCCACCCAGGCAACCTAGAAACTGGACAACTTTTTTTCACCATAAACAAAAATAAAATCAAAACAGATGAAAGACCTAAATGTAACATAGGAAACCATTGAAATCCTATAGGAGAACACAGGCAGCAACCTCTTTGACATTAGCTGTTGTAACTCATTATTAGCTGTATCTCCTGAAGCAAGGGAACTGAAAGCAAAAAATGATCTATTGAGATTTAATCAAGACAAAAAGTTTCTGCACAGTGAAGGAAACAATCAACAAAGCTAAAAAATAATCTCTGGAATGGGATAAGATATTTGAAAATGCCATATCTGAGAAAGAGTTGGTATCCAAAATCTATAAGGAAGTTATCAAAACTTATCAACTCCCAAAAAACAAATGATACAGTTAAAAAATGGGGAGATAGAATGAATAGATATGCTTCCAAAGAAAACATACAGATAGCCAGCAGACATATAAAAAGGTGCTCAGCATCACTCATCAGGGAAACACAAATCAAAACTACAATGTGGTATCACCTCACTCCTGTCAGAATGACTAAAATTAACAACACAGGTGTCATATGATTTCACTCATATGTGGAATTCAAGAAAAAAAAACATATGAACATAGGGGAAGAGGGAGAAAAGGAGAAAGAAATAGAGAGAAGGAAACCATGAACATAGGGGAAGAGGGAGAAAAGAAGAAAGAAATAGAGAGAAGCAAACCATGACGACTCTTAACTATAGAGAACAAACAGCATTGGGTGGGAGATGGGCTGAATGGGTGACAGGCATTAAGGAGCACATTTGTTGTGATGAACACTGGTGGTAGATATAAGTGATTAATCACTAAGTTCTACACCTGAAACCAATTTTACCATATATTTTAAAACAAGATAGCTTGTACAAGTGGTGTTTGATTTGAGGTCTGTGTGAAGTCTGTGTGACTCTAAAGTATGTGTTTATAAATTCTGTTATATTTTTATCAATCTACTGAAATTATTTATTATAAAATACTTACTACAAATAAAAGGCCAAACTGGTTACATATTTAAAACCTAGAATACAAGGGTTCCTGGGTTGCTCAGCTGGTTAAGCATCTGACCCTTGATTTTGGTTCACGTCATGATTTCCGAGTCACAAAATTGATATTATATGGGTCTCCATGTTGGGCATAGAACCTGCTTTGCATTCTCTCTCTCCCTATTCCTTTGCCCCCCTCCCAACCTGCTCATCTGCACTCATACATTCTCTTTAAATAACAAAAACAAACAACAACAACAACAACAATAAAATTTAGAATGCAATCTGTTGGTCTTGTACTGGAAGAGTGTTTATGTTCTTAGATAGTTTGAAAACCTCTATATGATGCATTATTTAATCATATTAGACTTAGAGTGAAGTAGCCAGTTTAAGAAACAAGCTTAAAACCTTTGCTATTGATTTAGTTTATTTCTGCAATCACATACACAGTCAACATTGGCAATCATTTACATTTTCCCTTGACTTCAAAGGCATTTCAACATTTCTTTCTCCTCAATATCAAAATTATTCTTACATATGGATATAATGAATGAGAATAGATTTTAAAATAAAATTCCATGCTTTAAAACACTTAAACACTTTTATTTATTTATTTATTTATTTTTTAAGATTTTATTTTATTTGACAGAGATCACAAGTACTCAGAGAGGCAGGTAGAGAGAGAGGAAGGGAAGCAGGCTCCCTGCTGAACAGAGAGCCTGATGCGGGGCTTGATCCCAGGACTCCGGGATCATGACCCAAGCTGAAGGCAGAGGCTTTAACCCACTGAGCTACCCAGATGCCCCCCACATAAACACTTTTAAATTAAAATTCCACATTTCCAAAAGTGGCTGGCTGCACCAACTTGCATTTCCGTAAACAGTGTAAGAGGGTTCCCCTTTTTTCATATCTTCTCCAACACTTGTTTCCAATTCCTTAAGAAATTAAAAATAGAGCTACCTTATTATCCTGAAATTGCACTACTGGCCATTTACCCCAAAGATACAGATGTAGTGAAAAGAAGGGCCATTTGTACCCTAATGTTCATGGTGGCAATGGCCACAATTGTCAAAATGTGGAAAGAGCCAAGATGCCCTTCAAGAGAAGAATGGATAAAGAAGATATGGCCCATGTCAAAAAATGGGCAGAAGACATGAGCAGACACTTCTCCAATGAAGGCATACAAATGGCTATCAGACACATGAAAAAATGTTCATCATCACTAGCCATCAGGGAGATTCAAATTAAAACCACATTAAGATACCACCTGACACCAGTTAGAATGGCCAAAATTAGCAAGACAGGAAACAACATGTGTTGGAGGGGATGTGGAGAAAGGGAAACCCTCTTACACTGTTGGTGGGGATGCAAGTTGGTGCAGCCACTTTGGAAAACAGTGTGGAGATTCCTCAAGAAATTAAAAATAGAACTTCCCTATGACCCTGCCATTGCACTACTGGGTATTTACTCCAAAGATACAGATGTAGTGAAAAGAAGGGCCATGCGTATCCCAATGTTCATAGCAGCAATGGCCACAGTCGCTGAACTGTGGAAAGAGCCAAGATGTCCTTCAATAGATGAATAAATAAGGAAGATGTGGTCCATATACACTATGGAGTACTATGCTTCCATCAGAAACAATGAATACCCAACTTTTGTATCAACATGGACGAGACTGGATGAGATTATGCTGAGTGAAATAAGTCAAGCAGAGAGAGTCAATTATCCTATGTTTTCACTTACTTATGGAGCTTAAGTAATAACATGGAGAATATTAGAATGAAAGGAAATGTAAATTGGGGGAAATCAGAGGGGGAGATGAACCATAAAAGACTGTGGACTCTGAGAAACAAACTGAGGGTTTTGGAGGGGACGTGGGTAGGGAGTTATGTGAGCCTGGTGGTGTGTATTGAGGAAGGAATGTATTGCGTGGAGCACTGGGTGTGATGTATAAACAATAAGTCTTGGAACCCTAAAAAAAAAAATTAATTTAATTCTAAAAATTTCCAATGAGTTAAATAAATAAATGAATAAATAAGTAAATAAATAAATCATTACATTTGTTGGGAGATAAAGAATAATAATCATAAAGTTTTCTATTTATAAAATATTTGCTTTTCAAAAATATAGATCATTCGTCTTTATTTTTACCCATTTTGACTACTCCTTAAAAACCACTTGCTATAAAATATGCTATAAAATAAACTGAAGACATTTTAATCTACCTTCTTAAATTAGAAAATCTAATATAAAGAGACATAGTCATCATGCTGGTGTTTTTGATGCTTTTGTTTATTATTATGTTGATAATATAATATGCAAATTTATCTTATTGACTGAATACAAAAATAGCCAGTGCTAATTTTTCTATGCTTGACAAATTAAACTTCAGTTTAAAAATTTCATTTTCATATTTGCTTGTTATTCATTTTGCTTTGGTCAAACTAAACTTGTTCTAATTAAGCTGATGTGGATTTTATTTTATTTTTGTTGTTTACAGTAGAATATTGCCCATGTCTTCAACTACCTCCCTAACTTCAATAGATAATTGCTCAGAATCTAGGTAAAGTTATATAGGTTATATCTTTTATTGCCTATATTTTTTCCAGTCATATTTCAGAAAGCTAACTTCTTTTCTTCTTATTTATTTATTTTTCCCTTCTTCATTAATAATTTTACTTTTATTTTGATTTTTTATTTAGACTCTAGTAAATTAAAATATACTGTAATATTGCTTTCAAGAGTAGAATTTAGTTATTTGACACTTACATGTAAACTCAAGGCTCATGATAACAAGTGCCCTCTTTAATACCCATCACTCATTTATCCCCACACCTGCCCAACTCCCTTCCATCAACCTTCAATTTTGTTCTCTATACTTAAGGGTCTCTCATGATTTCTGTCCCTCTTTTTTTCCATTCCCCTATGTTCATCTGTTTTGTTTCTTAAATTACACATATGAGTAAAAACATATGGTATATTTCTTTCTTTTACTGACATATTTCACTTAGCATGATACACTCTGCCACTTGCTGATGGTGCACAGCAGAAGAATGAGGCACAAACAATTCAACTGCAAGAGAATGGGAGCAGGGGATGACAGTAGAAAAGACTGTCACCCCAAAAAACTCCTGAGTTTCATATTTATTGGAAAGTAGTTAACAAACAACAAAGGAGTCAGAGTAGGTTACGCAATGACCATGAGTCTTGTAGATAAGTAAGAAGAAAGGCAAACTATGTCTGGTCACTTAGTACACGACATAGTGAGCAAGCCCAAACAAAAGATTGTCTGAATAACTGCAGGTGCTCTCTGGGGAAAGGGAGATAACAGAAAAATAAAGCAGGTGGCATTCAGCCCTAAACGAGTTGGGCATCCCTAGCTGCTAGGCTTTAAGCGCGTATATGGTCCTCTTCCCCAGAGGTCTATTGCCAGTACATGTTTTTTGTAAGGCTACATCTAAGCATGCTTGGTAACTAGTATAATTTCTCATGGCTTATATTTTAAGCACTTTGTTGTTCTAAGTGATGGTTACACACCCTAGCACCATCCATATCCTTTCAAATGGCAAGATTTCATTCCTTTTTTATGGCTGAATAATTTCCATTGTCATATATATATATATATATATATATATATATATATATATATATATAGTGAATATATAACACACACAGCACAGCACAACACAACACAACACAACACTTCTTCTTTATCCATACATCAGTTGATGGACATTTGGGCTCTTTCCATAATTGGCTTTTGTTGATAATGCTCCTATAAACATTGGGATGCATGGGCCACCGCCAATCTGTTTTTTGTTTGTTTGTTTTGTTTTGTTTTGTTTTTGTATCTTTTGGGTAAATATCTAATGGTGCAATTGCTGGGTCATGAGGTAGTATTATTTTTAATTTTTTGAGGAACATCCATACTGTTTTCCAGAGTAGTTGCATGAGTATACATGCCCACCAACAGTGTAAAACCATTCTCTTTTCCCCACATCCATGCCAACATCTCTTTTTCTTATGTTAATTTTAGCTATTCTGACAAGTATAAGTGGCATTTGTGGTTTTGATTTTTATTTCCCTGATGATGAGCGATGTTGAGCATCTTTTTGTGTATCTGTTGGCCATCTGGATATCTTTGAAAAAATGTCTGTTCATTTGTTCACGTGTTCTGTCCATTTCTTCATTGGATTTTTTTGTGTTGGGTTGTTGAATTTTATAATATCTTTATAGATTTTTATATCAGAGCTGTCATTTGCAAACATCTTTTCCTGTTCCTTAGGTTGTCTTAGTTTTCTTGTTTCCTTCACTGTGCATAAGCTTATTATCCCGATGAATTCCCAGTAGTTCACTTTTCCTCTTGATTCCCTTGCCTCAGATATATATCTATTAAGATATATCTTTTTTAAATTTATTTTTAATTTATTTTCAGCATAACAGTATTCATTATTTTTGCACCACACCCAGTGCTCCATGCAAAATGTGCCCTCTATAATACCCACCACCTTGTACCCTGACCTCCTACCCTCCTGCCCCTTCAAAACCCTCAGATTGTTTTTCAGAGTCCATAGTCTCTCATGGTTATTTTTTTAAAATTTATTTATTTTCAGCATAACAGTATCATTTTTTTAAAAGATTTTATTTATTTATTTGATAGAGAGAGATCACAAGTAGACAGAGAGGCAGGCAGAGAGAGAGGAAGGGAAGCAAGCTCCCTGCTGAGCAGAGAGCCCGACGTGGGACTCGATCCCAGGACCCTGAGATCATGACCTGAGCCGAAGGCAGCAGCTTAACCCACTGAGCCACCCAGGCGCCCCAGTATCATTATTTTTTCACCAAACCCAGTACTCTATGCAATCCGTGCCCTCTATAATACCAACCACCTGGTAACCTGACCTCCCACCCCCTCGGCACTTCAAACCCCTCAGATTGTTTTTCAGAGTCCATAGTGTCTCATGATTCACCTCCCCTTCCAATTTACCCTAACCCCCTTCTCTCTAACTCCCCATGTCCTCCATGTCTTTTGTTATGCTCCACAAATAAGTGAAACCATATAATTGACTCTCTCTGCTTGACTTCTTTCACTCACCATAATCTCTTCCAGTCCCGTCCATCTTGCTACAAAAGTTGGGTATTCATCCTTTCTGATGGAGGCATAATACTCTATAGAGTATATCGACCCCATCTTCCTTATCCATTCATCCGTTGAAGGGCATCTTGGTTCTTTCCACAGTTTGGCGACCGTGGCCATTGCTGCTATAAACATTGGGGTACAGATGGCCCTTCTTTTCATGACATCTGTGTCTTGGGGTAAATACCCAGGAGTGAAATGGCAGGGTCATAGGGAAGTTCTATTTTTAATTTCTTGAGGAATCTCCACACTGTTCTCCAAAGAGGCTGCACCAACTTGCATTACCACCAACAGTGTAGGAGGGTTCCCCTTTCTCCACATCCTCTCCAACACATGTTGTTTCCTGTCTTGCTAATTTTGGCCATTCTAACTGGTGTAAGGTGGTATCTCAATGTAGTTTTAATTTGAATCTCCCTGATGGCTAGTGATGATGAACATATTTTCATGTGTCTGATAGCCACTTGTATGTCTTTATTGGAGAAGTGTCTGTCCATATCTTCTGCCCATTTTTTGATATGATTGTCTGTTTTGTGTGTGTTGAGTTTGAGGAGTTCATTATAGATCCTGGATATCAACATTTTGTCTTTTAAGATATATCTAATAAGAAGTTGCTGTGACTGAGGTCAAAGAAGATGCTACCTGTGTTCTCTTTTAGAATTTTGATGGATTCCTGTCTCACATTTATGTCCTTGATTCATTTTGAGTTTATTTTTCTGTTTGGTGTAAGATAGAGGTCCAGTTTCATTCTTCTTCATATTGTTGTGCAATTTTCCCAACACCATTTGTTGAAGAGATTTTTTAAAAAATTAACATAAAATGTATTGTTTCAGGGGTACAGGTCTGTGATTCTTCAGTCTTACACATTTACAGCACTCACCATAGCACATATCCTTCCCAATGTCCATCATCCAGCAACCCCATTTATCCCACTGTACTCCCCTCCAGCAACACAGTTTGTATCCTGAGATAACACTCTCTTTTGGTTTCTCTCCCTCTCTGGTTTCATCTTGTTTCATTTTTTCCTAGCTTCTATAATCCTCTGTCTTGTTTCTCAAATTCCTCATATAAGTGACATCATATGATATTTGTATTTCTCTGATTGATTTATTTTGCTTAGCATAATACATTCTATTTCCATTCACGTTGTTGCAAATGGCAGGATTTCATTTTTTGATGGCTGCATAATATTCCATTGTATATCTACACCCCACATTTTCTTTATCCATTCTTCTGGTTTTTTAAATTTTTATTTATTTTCAGTGTAACAGTATTCATTGTTTTTGAGATTTTTGTTTGTTTGTTTGTTTGTGTTTGTGTTTGTTTTGCATTGGATATCCTTTCCTGCTTTGTTGGAGATTAGCTGATGATATAATGTGGGCTTTCTCTTCTGTTCCACTGAGATGTGTGTTTGCCTTTGTGCCAGTATCATACCATCTTGATGACTTCAGCTTTGAAATATAGCTTGAAATCCAGAATTGTGAAGTTTCCAGTTCTGCTTCTCTTTTTCAAGTTTGTTTTGGCTATTCTGGGTCTTCTGTGGTTTCATACAAATTTTTGGATTGTTTGTTCTATTGTTATCCTCACTTAGGAAACCTTAGAGATTTTCCCCTATGGTCAGGTACAACACAAAGATGTCCACTCTCACCATTGCTATTTAACTTAATATTGGAAAGTTCTAGTTTCAGCAATCAGACAACAAAAAGAAATAAAAGTATCCAAATTAGCATGGAAGAAGTCAAAGTTTCACTCTTTGCAGATGACATGATACTCTATGTAGCAAACATAAAAGATTCCACCAAAAAATTCCTAAAACCTATTCATGAATTCTGCAAAGTCACAAGATACAAAATCAATGTACAGAAATCTGTTGCATTTCTATACACCAATTATGAAACAGCAGAAAAAGAAATAAAGGAATTTATCCCATTTACAATCACATCAAAAACCACAAAATACATAAGAATAAATCTAACTAAAGTATAAACTCTGTGCTGTGCTCTTAAAACTATAGAATACTTGTAAAAGAAGTTAAAAATAACACGAAGAACTGGAAAAACTTTCCATGCTCATGGATTAAAGAAAATAATTTGTTAAAATGTCTATACTGCCAAAGGCAATCTACACATTTAGTGCTATCCTTATCAAAATATCACTAATTCTATTTTATTTCCATTCTTATTTAAATCACTCTCTATTCCTGTTTACTCTTTATTTCAGATACTTAGCTGATTGATGTAGACAGTAGGCTAGTTCAGATCAAAATATTTTTGTAACATATCATTCAATATTCCTAGAAGGATCTCTTTAGGAATGAGAAATGTCATCATTATATGCAGGGCTTTCACATAACCATAATTCATACTCTGTAGTTTCTTACAAGAGGAAATTCAATTTACTTATATCTCACTCTAGCATTTTTTTACTATATAAATAATCTTTAACTCAATTCATTACTGGCTTATTGACATCAACTCAGGAATTACAGATATGTATATTTAGCAAGGAATACTGATGAATGTTTTAAATATAGTTAATTGGTACATTTTGTGCTGAATACTAATTATAATTAATAGCTTAAATAGAGTATCAATATGGATTGTTATTAAGTTTTTAATATTAAATTTATATTTACAAAGCTCAGTTCACGGAGTAGTAATGAGGACCCCCATTTGGCCATGCTTATGTTGTCAAATACTTCAATATAAGTAACATCGTTGAAAAACATAGAAATTTTCTGGATGGGGACCTCACAGGACAGTTTTCTTTTAGACAAGAAATCTAGTGAAACTTTGTCTTTACCTAGCGTGTGAATCTTGACTGGAGTTGAAAACATAGATTTTTAAATATTTAACTTTCCTTCACCAAATACTCAAGGCTAGATAGCAGTGTGGTTTTGTGTGTCATAATATAAATCTTGAGGTAAATCATAATTTCTACAGTGAAATAGGACTCCTCCTCTTCCCTCTTCCCTCTACACACTTGAACCCATTCTCCTGATATTAGGATATGAAAGTAAATAATTATTTAATTCTAGACTTTAATTGATTTTGAAGAAGAATGTTAATTTGTGATTGTTGCCATCAGCTCTCTGAAAACCCTTTTTGCAAACATTTTATGTTTACATAGGAAATCATAGAAGATAAACTGTAAATCCATAATTCCATTCCAATTTAAATTATTGGTATCATCATTGTGATAACTAAATGATGACAAGTTAGAGTAGATACTGATTATACAATTATTATTCACTGATAGTTGGCAAACCTTTTTAACACTTAGAAATTACCAATCCTGTTCTTAATATGCAACTAAAAGAGAGTTTTCATTTGTCTTAATCAAATGAACATAATCATGTAGTTAAAAGAGAGATTCCTCATTTGACATAATCATTAGAAGACTTCCTGCAAGCAAGATTATAGACAGATTGTAGTAATAAAGACATTATTTGTCTGTGAGTTTTTTCTGGGGAAAGTTAATTAATCTTTACCAAAGATTAGGGGTGTGAATAATATTAGTACTTATTCAGCAGATCCTCTTTTTGGTGCAAGTATATAGTTTATATACAGTTTATATACAGTAGTTTATATAAAGGAGATTCCATTTATGATTTTTTTTTAGTGGAGACAAGAATAATGCCAATAACCTAAGCTGTCTTCATTGTATTGTGTTTTTCATTGCAGGAAATAGTTAAATCTTTAGTGTTTTAGCTTCACCTACACCTCATTTATTTCTCTGAATAATGGGCATTATAATATTTGATTAATTGAATGAATCACATTTACTATTTTGAGCATATATTTTCTCTATAATATTGCTGTATTTTTCCTTCTGATTTCAAAATAATATGTTTACATTTTAAACACTACTGTAACATGTAATTAATTATTGTATATTTCTTCATTAAATAGATGTATGCATGGAAAAAGTTCCAAGTGAAAGACACACTTTTGAAAGTGTGCAGAATTATTTCTATTCTCTCACTTCTCAGAAAAAAAAGTAAAAAATAAGTGTTCAGAAAATTCTGGGGCAGCTGGGTGTCTCAGTTGGTTAAGCAGCTGCCTTCAGCTCAGATCATGATCTCAGGGTCCTGGGATTGAGCCTTGCATCTGGTTCCCTACTCTGCAGGGAGTTTGTTTCTCCCTTCCCCTGCTTGATCTCTTTCTCTTTCTCTCTCATATAAATTAAAATATAAAAAAATCAACCTGTATCAAGCTGCTGAATAATCAATTGATCTCAGGTGTTTTTTAGCTCATTCAATTCCTACTGGAAAAATAAATTTTAAAGCAAAGGCTTACCACCGCCCCTACCCATGCTCAAATAATTTAAAAAAATCTTTGAAACTGTATTACTGTTATTTATGAATTATATGTTTAGAATAGTTTTAAATGTTTTCATAGTCACTGTTAATGAATTAGAAGTCATTTATGGGATTAGCCCATATGGTGCATACATGGTGTATTCTTAGGAATTTCTGGTAACATCAATGACAATAATTACTTTGAAAATGAAGACTGAATGAACTTTATAGTAGTGTGTGCATGTGTGGGCATAGGCATAAACTTGTCTTTATTTGGGTCTAGTTCATGAAAAAATAATCAACAGTCATTAGTTTGAAATATCATCATCTACTTTGAGAAACAATTTCCAGCCAATCTCAGAGAGATGAAATCAAGAAATAATCTAATTAATAAGGAAATACAAATTATTATTTTAGGGTGTTAAAGATAATTTACTTCGGGCTTAAAATGTGTTTCTTGGAGGCAACATATAGATGGGTTTTGTTTTTTTATCCATTCTGATACCCTGTGTCTTTTGACAGGGGCATTTAGCCCATTCACATTCAGGGTAACTATTGAGAGATATGAATTTAGTGCCATTGTATTGCCTGTAAGGTGACTGTTACTGTATATGGTCTCTGTTCCTTTCTGATCTACCACTTGTAGGCTCTCTCTTTGCTTAGAGGACCCCTTTCAAGATTTCCTGTAGAGCTGGTTTGGTATTTGCAAATTCTTTCAGTTGTTGTTTGTCCTGGAAGCTTTTAATCTCTCCTTCTATTAGGGACACATGCACCCGAATGTTTATAGCAGCAATGTCCACAATAGCCAAACTATGGAAAGAACCTAGATGTCCATCAACAGATGAATGGATCGAGAAGATGTGGTATATATACACAATGGAATACTATGCAGCCATCAAAAGAAATGAAATCTTGCCATTTGCAACAACATGGATGGAACTAGAGCGTATCATGCTTAGCAAAATAAGTCAAGCAGAGAAAGACAACTATCATATGATCTCCCTGATATGAGGAAGTGGTGATGCAACATGGAGGCTTAAGTGGGTAGAAGAAGAATAAATGAAACAAGATGGGATTGGGAGGGAGACAAACCATAAGTGACTCTTAATCTCACAAAACAAACTGAGGTTGCCGGGGGGAGGGGGTTTGGGAGAAGAGGGTGGGATTATGGACATTGGGGAGGGTATGTGATTTGGTGAGTGCTGTGAAGTGTGTAAGCCTGGTGATTCACAGACCTGTACCCCAGGGGATAAAAATATATGTTTATAAAAAATAAAAATAAAAAAAAAAAGATAATTTACTGATATTTTCCTGGTAGGGCTTGATATTTCACATATGAAAGTTCTAATGATCTGGCATTATATAATCTGATGACTGAATAACTCTTTTACTGAATATTTGAGGCTCATTATTATGGCACATACCGTAATTGGCTTTTGGTTAGAAACACTGAAATATGAGACTAGCGAACAATACAGTCAGGATGGCTAAAGGTGATCCCAAGAAACCAAAGGGCAAGATGTCTGCTTATGCCTTCTTCGTGCAGACATGCAGAGAGGAACACAAGAAGAAAAACCCAGAAGTCCCTGTCAATTTTGCAGAATTTTCTAAGAAGTGCTCTGAGAGGTGGAAGACTATGTCTGGGAAGGAGAAATCTAAGTTTGATGAAATGGCAAAGGCAGACAAAGTGCGTTATGACCGGGAAATGAAGGATTATGGACCAGCTAAAGGAGGCAAGAAGAAGAAGGACCCTAATGCCCCCAAAAGGCCACCGTCTGGATTCTTCCTGTTCTGTTCAGAATTCCGCCCCAAGATCAAATCTACAAACCCTGGTATCTCCATTGGAGATGTGGCAAAGAAGCTGGGCGAGATGTAGAATAACTTAAGTGATGGTGAGAAGCAACCTTACAACAATAAGGCAGCGAAGCTGAAGGAGAAGTATGAGAAGGATGTCGCCGACTATAAGTCTAAAGGAAAGTTTGATGGCGCGAAGGGTCCCGCCAAAGTTGCCCGGAAAAAGGTGGAAGAAGATGATGAAGAAGACGAGGAGGAGGAAGAGGAAGAGGAGGAGGAGGAGGAGGATGAATAAAAGAAACTGTTGATCTGTCTCCTTGTGAATACCTTAGAGTAGGGAGCGCATCATTGACATTGACACCCCTCTGATTGGAGGCGTGTCTGTTGCCCTCGTTAGGTTTAATCACACAATTGGGTCATAGTCATATTGTAGTTTCTCAAAGTGCTCTAGAAATTGTCAGTGGTTTACATGAAGTGGCCATGGGTGTCCAGAGCATCCTGAAACTGTATCAAAGTTGTACATATTTCCAAACATTTTTAAAATGAAAAGGCTCTCGTGTTCTCCTCACTCTGTGCACTTTGCTGTTGGTGTGACAAGGCATTTAAAGATGTTCCTGGCATTTTCTTTTTTTGATTTGTAAGGTGGTGTTAACTATATGGTTATTGGCTAGAAATCCTGAGTTATCAACTGTACATATCTATAGTTTGTAAAAAAAGAACAAAACAACCGAGACAAACTCTTGATGCTCCTTGCTTGGCGTTGAGGCTGTGGGGAAGATGCCTTTAGGAGGGGCTGTAGCTCAGGGCGTGCACTGTGAGGCTGGACCTGTGGACACTGCAGTGGGCATCCATTTAGCTTCAGGTTGTCTTGTTTCTGTATATAGTGACCTAGCATTCTGCTGCCATTAGTAGCTGTGGAGAAGGAGGGGGTCAGCTGGCATGAGAAGTGTTTGGATCCTTTTTAGTTAAGTGCGGTAGTTTTAAACTGTTTGTTTTGAAACAAACTGTGGAACTCTTCATTGTCAGCAAAGCGAAAGAGCCACTGCATCAATGAAAGTTCAAGAACCTTCTGTACTAAACACGATTTGCAACGTTCTGTTATTTTTTTTGTATGTTTAGAATGCTGAAATGTTTTTGAAGTTAAATAAACAGTATTACATTTAAAAAAAAAGAAACACTGAAATATGAAGATATATATAGAATTATAGTTCTGTTTAGTTACTTTTCAGTCATTCCTGTGCTAATTAGAATATGTATTCTAAAGTTCGGTAAGCTGCAGTTATTAAAAAAAAATGAGATGTCTACTCCTTCAAACAAAGTTGACAAGCTAAAACTAAACATAAATTACTTGAGAAATAAATATTATACTTTATTTTTTCTAGTGATTCCTGTGATGGATTCAATCTCTCTTAAGGGTCCTGAGGCAGGCCAACTTATAGAGACATATGACTCCTGGTTTTGCTATCTAGATCTGAATACTCGTCAAGATCAGAATGCTTACAGAAGCAGTAAGATAAAGCTTTTCTTTTTTTTTTTTTTTTTAAGATTTTATTTATTTATTTATTTGACAGAGAGAAATCACAAAGAGATGGAGAGGCAGGCAGAGAGAGAGAGAGAGAGGGAAGCAGGCTCCCTGCTGAGCAGAGAGCCTGATGCGGGACTCGATCCCAGGACCTTGAGATCATGACCCAAGCCGAAGGCAGCAGCTTAACGCACTGAGCCACCCAGGAGCCCAAGATAAAGCTTTTCTAATGTGAACATTTCAACATGCACAAATAATCTATGTGAAAAGTATTGTTCTTCTATGGATAACTTCTCTGCAGAGAGTGATAGCTTTTTCTTTTTTCACATCATTATGTTTCTTGGAGAAATATCCTGCTGTGCTACATCATAATAACATGTAATCTTCCTGCTCAATTTAGTTGAGATTATGGAGACTCTGTTGATAGAAGCTGTTCTTTAAAGGCTGATCTACAGATATGACTCAGTAATAAAAAGGAACTGCTACACGCAACAACTTGGATGGATCTCAAGGAAGTTATGCTGAGTGGGGGCGGGGGAGACAAATCCCCAAAAGTCATTACCTGTATGATTCCATTTAAAATGATAAAATTATAGAGCTGGAGAAGAGATTAGTGGTTGCCAGGGCTTAGGGACTGGAGAGGAGGGGTGTCCATAGAAGGATAAGTGTTAATTATAAAACGACAGCATGATGGAGAAATTTCTGGTGATGAATAATTCTGTATCTTGACTATAGTGGCAGTTACACAAATCTACACATGATAAAATGATGGATTACAGAATTACACCTACACGGTGCTAATATCAAATTCCTGTTTTTCAAAAAAAAAAAAAATTCCTGTTTTCAGTATTATAACTATTTAAGATGAAACCACTGGGGAATAAAAATAACTATCAGATAATACACAATAAACTTCTAAAGGATTCCTTAGGGGAAATGAAACACCCACCTATTAAATCTACTTAAAATAAAAAAAAAATAAAGGCTGATCTATAATTTTGTAGAATAACCCTAGCAAAAGAGCAAGAGGTTTTATAAGAGAAATACAACCATTAAAACTCTTAAATGAAGATTAGCTTCAAGTTTTCTAATCTAGAACCAAACCATCTGGCAAATCTCATGTCAGGTTTTGTTAAGCTTCTGAGTTATTTAAGTGTTAATTCATCCCTTTCTATAGCATTTCTCCTTCTTTAAACACACATTAATACTTTTAACTTGTTTGGGCGCCTGGGTGGCTCAGTGGGCTAAAGCCTCTGCCTTAGGCTCGGGTCATGATTCCAGGGTCCTGGGATCAAGCCCCACATCAGGCTTTCTGTTTGGCAGGGAGCCTGCTTCTTCCTCTCTCTCTCTGCCTGCCTCTCTGCCTACTTGTGATCTCTATCTTTCAAATAAATAAATAAAACCTTTAAAAAATAATTTTAACTTATTGATGATTAAGCAAGAGGTCTAATTAAGTGCACAATATTGTTGATTTTTCTTCCTGGCGAATTATTACCCTTGAAGACAATTGAAAAATAGCTGATTGCCTTTGGCAGAAACTTTGGAATCCTTACAGATAAATGAATGTTTCTCCCAAATTAATCCGCTATTTTTTCAGATTTTTAATTTTTATTAATTTCTTTTCAGTGTACCAGAATTCATTGTTTATGTACCACACCCAGTGCTCCATGCAACATGTGCCCTCCATAATACCCACTATCAGGTTTACCCAACCTCCCACCCCCCACCGCTTCAGATCCCTCAGATTGTTTTTCAGAGTCCATCGTCTCTCATGGTTCATCTCCCCCTCTAATTTCCTCAAACTCCCTTCTCCTCTCCATCTCCATATGCCCTCCATGTTATTTCTTATGCTCCACAAATAAGTGAAACCATATGATAATTGACTCTCTTTGCTTGACTTATTTCACTCAGCATAAGGAAGATGTGGTCTATATATACTATGGAGTATTATGCCTCCATCAGAAAGGATGAATACCTAACTTTTGTATTAACATGGATGGGACTGGAAGAGATTATGCTGAGTGAAATAATCTACTATTTTTGTCGCATTTATCTCAGGTCTTACTACATCCAGAGGAAGGAACAGCATATTCTTGTGATCCTAAACCATTTCAGAGAGACTCAAATCAGTCTGGAAAATATTGTACAAGCCTGTGGAATAACTCAACACTGTTTTCCTTAAGACTACATCACTTTAGTTTTAATGATAGCAGTTACCCTATAAAACAAATATGCAGTCTTGACATAAATTTTAGTTTAGATTAACCTATGTTAAATCATTATTGCACCATTCCACCCACCACTATCAAATTTTTGCTTTGCTTTTAGAAGCCCATGTCTCTTGAAACCAATTTGAAATTAAAAAACAAAAACAAGCAAAACACATACAAACAATAAAGGAGGATTAGACATAAAGAGTTCCAGATTCTCAACATCCTCTCTGTGACAGAATGTTGATAAACATAGGTTTGCATGTCCCTTTAATTCTGGCAAATATGACCTAATTATCCTGTGGAGAGGAAATGTTAGTAAATTGTATATTTTCTGGCATCACCTTATCTCAAACAAAACAAAATAAAAACATGGTTTACATTGGACAGCTATATGTAGAAGAATGAAACTCGACCATTCTCTTACACCGTACACAAAGATAAACTCAAAATGGATAAAAGACCTTAACGTGAGACAGGAATCAATCAGAATCCTAGAGGAGAACATAGGCAGTAACCCCTTCGATATCAGCCACAACAACTTCTTTCAAGATATGTCTCCAAAGGCAAAGGAAACAAAAGCAAAAAGGAACTTTTGGGAATTCATCAAGATCAAAAGGTTCTGCACAGCAAAGGAAACAGTCAACAAAACAAAGAGGCAACCCACAGAATGGGAGAAGATATTTGCAAATGACAGTACAGACAAAAGGTTGATGTCCAGGATCTACAAAGAACTCCTCAAACTCAACACACACAAAACAGATAATCATGTCAAAAAAATGGGCAGAAGACATAAGCAGACACTTCTCCAATGAAGACATACAAATGGTTATTAGACACATGAAAATATGTTCATCATCACTAGCCGTCAGGGAGATTCAAATCAAAACCACATCAAGATACCACCTTACACCAGTTAGAATGGCCAAAATTAGCAAGACAGGAAACAACGTGTGTTGGAGAGGATGTGGAGAAAGGGAAACCCTCTTACACTATTGGTGGGGATGCAAGTTGGTTCAGCCACTTTGGAGAACACTGTGTAGATTCCTCAAGAAATGAAAAATAGAGCTTTCCTATGACCCTGCCATTGTACTACTGGGTATTTACCCCAAAGATACAGATGTAGTGAAAAGAAGGGCCATCTGTACCACAATGTTTATAGCAGCAATGGCCACGGTCGCCAAACTGTGGAAAGAACCAAGATGCCCTTCAACAGATGAATGGATAAGGAAGATGTGGTAGATATACACTATGGAGTACTATGCCTCCATCAGAAAGCATGAATACCCAATTTGTATTCAACATGGATGGGACTGGAAGAGATTATGCTGAGTGAAATAAGTCAAGCAGAGAGAGTCAATTATTATATGGTTTCACTTATTTGTGGTGCATAACAAATAACATTGAGGGCATAGGGAGATGGAAAGGAGAAGGGAGTTGAAGGAAATTGGAAAGGGGTGGGTATTATGGAGGGCATGTATTGCATGGAGCACTGGTTGTAGTGCAAAAACAATGATTTCTGTTATGCTGAAAAGAAATTAAGAAATACAAAAAAAAGTGGTTTACATTTAGTTTTTTAGTTTATATGGGAACACTTTACTCTGTGTAACTTATTAGGAAATGTTAAATTTGTCATATTTCTTCAAACATGCAAACTATATCATACTTTTAGAAAATATTTTTAAGAATACTTGAAAATCATAGATGAATGCTGACTATCAGATTCTGTTTAAATTTATTTGATCCAATCCTTCTTCTTGCTTTCATCTGAAAAAAATATGTATTTTTAAATAAATTTGCATGCATTCAATAACATTTAGTCAATTCATTTTAAAACTTCCAATAGTCAATTTTATTTATCTATTAAAGTCTATTTTATTTATCTTTATGCATTCATAGAAATTGTTAATATTGGTTCTCCAATCTTGATGATTTCTGTAATTCTCCACTTTTATAAACCAACTTTTTTGGAATGCCAACTAAATTCACAAATAATTTATTTTTATGTTACTAAGAGGAATTTATGTGTAATGGAAAGAGGTTTCTCTCAATTAGACATTATGTAAGAATTGTAAAAGTAAAGAATAACTATTGTCTGCCTTCCATGTTTCTTCCACCCTCAACCATCATATTATTGTGCTATCTCTTGCAGCAGTTGGTATTTTTTTTAATTTTTCAGATATACAAACACGTTTTGTAAGTAATTGTAATTCATAGTTTCAAAAATGCGGAGGTGCAAGGTGGGGGGAACCATGTAGTGGATGGCTGTTCATGGCTTTGACTTTATTTTATGAAGGAAGATATATCCATAATAGTTCAAGTGAGGATACTATTATAAGGTGTCAGGCACTTTAATAGCTCAGTATACTACAATAGTTCTAATAGGCTTTTATTTTATATTTATTTCACAGATAATGAAACAGAATAATCTTTAACTTCACAGAGTTCATAAAACAAGTAAGGTGTAGAGCCAGATGCGGATTCAAAACTCCTGCCTTTTCCACTTTTGCACCACATTGCTGAGTAGATTTTAATCTCTTTTAAACCTATCTTTCTTTTCCTCCTTAGTATTATCAACTCTGTTAATTTTAATACAGAAAGGCTTGACAGAAGGACCTTAAGAAACATTAGGGAGAATAAGAATCAACTAGGGTTTTTCCTATTTCAGGAAGTCCCTAGAGTGTATTCATTGCAATTGAAATATGTGCTTTGTAATTTATTTAAAAAATTAAGGTGTTTTACCCTAAGGCTTTTAATGTATATCGTGGGTAAAAATAAACATCAAATTACACTTCAAATTTGTGAACTTTACCATAGTTCTGATGGATATTATTTCCATAGTAAGAATCTTGATTTCTTATAAGGAAGAAGTGAGAATGAGGCTATTTTATAAAAGTAATCATTAGAAGGATTACCAACATACTTATATGTCTTTAGGCACATATCATTTTGGTGAGTATTAACTAGGACTCTCCAAAAAAATGTTTCATGTGATGCTTTGAAAAGGCCATTTTTTTTTCTCCTTAACATGTCAATATCTCAACTGTATGGCAATAAAATAAAAATGACCTTTCAGTTAAACTCACATATAGTCTTTAGTAGCTGAAATTAAGTGATGACGACAACAATTTAGAATGTCACGTTTCTGCAATATCTGACATTCCTGGGGTGTGAATGATTACTCTGAAAATGGAAGCATACTTAATATTTCCGGTAGCAAACATGTTACATTTGAGAAAGGAAAGTAATTGCTGAAAACAATGAAGTTCCTCTGGATTCTCTTTTTATCATATTTTAAAACAATATGTAATACTGAGACTGTAGTCAGAAATAACTTGATCTTATTCTTGCTATGATTTCCTCACCATTAGGTTTGAGTGGCAATAAAATTTCCAAGTGGGAAAATAAAGAATATAATCCATATTTATCCTTAAAATGATCACTGAATGAGTCTGAGTTTGCCTCATCCAGTAGTTTCAAGTAGTTTCCCCATTAGTCAAGTTAAGCAACGTAGTTAACATATTAAGTCATTAAGCTCAGATTCTGTGTGTGACACAGTCAGGAAAGTATTTGAGAACAGTTAGAATGTCCTGCCAGATTTAAAAGTTTCAATTACATTATGTTGTCTTTTTTTTTTTTTTTTTTCAAGGCTCTTATATGTTGGGAAGTGAATTTTACTTTTTTTTTTTTAAGCTCATCTGTAACAGTTTCTTATTTTCCTTAAAAGCTAAATATGTTGGAATACTCGTTATAAGCCAGTCTCTTCTCACATTCATAAATAAAATCATTCAAACAGAATATAGACAATTTTTAAACCATGAAATTTCTAGATTCTGAAAAGTGAAATAATATAAATGAACATCTTTTATTTCATATATGTCTATTTCACTAGGCCAATAAGGCATCACTGGTGAAATAAGGTATTATTGCTTAAATGATTTAATATATTTTAAAACTACATTAAATTCCCTTCCAGTGTCTAAACTATCAATTAGTAATATTTGACTCAGGAATAATAAGATTCAATAACTATCCATCCTTCTCTTAGAAGTTTTTTTTTTCTTTTTAATTTTTAACAATGTTAGTGACACTTTTCAAACTTTTTAAGATTAGTGGTAAGATGTAGTTCTCACTTTTCACTATTTGAGCACTGTCTTAATATGAACTGGGCTAAAATGAGACTTAAATCTGTAAAGAGTAATTATAAAGTACTTTACCATTTCCTTGACAGTTTGACATCTGATTCCTAAAAAAAGGAAAATACAATTTGGTTCAGTACGTGGTGCATGTAAGGAAACAGAAATGTAGATGTGCACTGTATTTTTCAGGTGTCATTAATGAACTATATTTCATTTCCTTAAAGAACTCAAGCTTATCAGAAAAGTATGAAATCTTGCCACTTGCAGCAACATGGATGGAACTAAAGGGCATGATATTAAGTAAAATGTCAGTCAGAAAAAAACAAATACCATATGATTTCAGGCATATGTGGAATTTAAGAAAAAAAACACAGATGAACATAGGGAAAGCGAAGGAAAAATAAGATGAAAACTGAGAGGGAGGTAAACCATAAGAGACTCTTAACTATAAGAAATAAACAGGGTTGGGACGCCTGGGTGGCTCAGTTGGTTGGACGACTGCCTTCGGCTCAGGTCATGATCCCGGAGTCTTGGGATCGAGTCCCGCATCAGGCTTCCAGCTCCACGGGGAGTCTGCTTCTCCCTCTGACCTTCTCCTCGCTCATGTTCTCTCTCACTGTCTCTCTCTCAAACAAATAAATAAAATCTTTTAAAAAAAAAGAAATAAACAGGGTTGATGGAAGGGACATGTGTGGGGGGGATAAAGTAATTGGGTGATGGGCATTAAAGAAGGCACTTTAAGTAATGAGCACTGAGTGTTATATGCAACAGATGAATTACTACATTCTACCTCTGAACTAATAATACAGCATATGTTAACTAACTTGAATTTAAATTAAAAATTAAAAGAAAGTCAAGCATAAATTTATTTGAGTACAATTATTTCCTAGAATTGTCATTTCTCCTATTTACATTGTGGTTAATCCTCAGCAGTTCTTTATATTGAAGCTCTTTTATTAGATGATTTCCTTGTTATTAGTTTTGTAACTCTGGGATTTGTTGGAAGAGGAAGTAATGGGAATAACATTATCAGGGATGGGAGTATTATTTTACTCTTAACTTGTCATTTTTATCCAAAACAAAATTCAATAAATGTTCCTAATATTTGAATAGAAGTATATTACAAAATAGAGATGTTTAATTGCCAAAGTTAAGTGGGCACAATACATCCATATAACTAAACATTTAACCACCTAAAATATCATCTTTACCTAATTCAGTGGACATTTGAGTATGGCATTATATTTTTGAGGGCAGACCAGACAGACAAAAATGCTCACGATTGACAGAAAATGTTTAAGCCAGATTCTTAAAATGCAGATGGGAAAAGTAACCCTAAGAGACTTGGTTTAAAAATAAAATTAAATCTGAAATCTTAGCACAAATCTTCTTAGAAAGTTCTGTACCACACAGTATTTTGCTTAAATATATTTGAATATCTACATTGCTTACTGTATGGCTATAAAATCACCAGATAACTTTGCAAGCCCATTAAGAGTATATGATTAATTCACTTTCTAATACATTTGTCCCACCATGCAGCTTTATTTCTATAACACTCCAGCTATACTAACCACATTCTGGGGTTTCCTGTCTTGGACCATATTGCTTTTTATGCAGCCAACAACTGCTGTTTGCTGAAACAACAAAACTCTTCTTCACTCTCTGCATCTAACATCTACCAGACTTATTTTACAGATGTGCCCATTAATCATAGTTATTAGTCTGTGTTTCCTTTTCCTCTAGATCAGGGGTCAGCAAACTTTTTCTGTAAAGGGCCAGAATGGATATTTATATAATATGAGAAGACAAATTTCCACAAAATTTCAACTGATGATATTCAAATATTAATTATGTATATAATTTGTTATGTAATACAGACCTCCTCATGAGATAAATGGACTTGTATATCTGATTTCTGGAAATGTCTTTCCATATAGTTACTACCAAGTACTGATATCAATCTATAGCATGTAGTTTTATTTCAACATATATATTTCTTAGAAGGTATGTAAAGTATTCTATTATATTCTTTTCTTCATACTTTTAGCATGCCACCACATTGAAGATTAATAATTTCTTTTTTTTATATTTTATTTATTTATTTGTCAGAGATAGGGCACAAGTAGGAGGAGTAGCAGGCAGAGGGAGAAGTAGGATCCCCACCAAACAAGGAGCCATATGCGGGACTCTGTCCCAAGACCCCAAGATCATGATCTGAGCCAAAGGAGACACTTAAATGATTGAGCCACCCAGGCATCCCAAATATTAATAATTTATTAATTGAAGGTTAAGTAAAAGCCCTTCGGTTACATATTTTTCTACAAGGCTAGAGTATATAATGTAACTTGACATTACTTGCTCAAACAATTGCAGTTGTCATCAAAATTACATTATTGCAGTATAGCTCTTACATATAAGCACTGTATTCTTTTATAATTTTAGCTAGATTTGTTAAGAGATATTATCAAGTTTGCAGCAAACAAAACAAAACAAAACAAAACAAAAACAATTTCCAAAGTAATTCAGTGTTTGATAATAGTGATCAAGGGTGCTTCTCATTGGGCAAAATTTCAGTGCTGGCTTTAATCTCAGAACAAACAAACAAAAATAGCAAACAAACAAAAAAACTGAGTAAAACTTTGCCACTGCCAAACCATCCAACAGCTTGTGTGGTAGGGCAAGTCAGGATATCTGACTTGTATTTTTGACAAAAGTTCACATACTAACAATAGTTCCACTAACAATAGTAAATGCAGCTCACTATTGACCTTACACATGAAAAACTCATTTTCCATGAAGTACCTGCTTATGTTTAACACAATAAATAGCTATAGGCTTTGGATGCCTCATATTTTCCCAAGCCTTATAAATGTGCCCAATTGAACTTTTTTCTATGCCATGTATATTTTACTCACCATTAGTTATAAGACTTCTTAGTAGATGCCACTTCAAGTTTTACTGAATTAGTGTTTTCTCAGCTTCACTGGAATTATTTTTGTCTGTTCTAGCCCACACAGCTATTCATTGATAGAGGCTAATTCTTCAGTCACTTCAAACCTGGCATTGTTTCTTCAAGTGACTAATAACTAAATATTGTTGGTAACATCTGTTAACTCATTAAGAAGATAAGAAAAACCACTTCAATTATTTATCCTTACTTTTTTTTTTTAAATTCAGTATTGATATTGTTTTTAATGTTCCCAACTTTTGGAGTAACTGTACTTGTTGAAGTATTTGTCTCAAGTTTCCTTTCTCTAGATAAATTTATTTGGCTATTGTAAACAAATGCAACTTAAATAGCTCACCATTAATAAGTGTTTTTCTCTGCTTGGCTAACAAATAAGACTTTTAGAAACTTACTTTAAAAAAAAAAGATTTCATTTATTTATTTGACACAGAGAGATCACAAATAGGCAGAGAGGCAGGCAGAGGGGGAGGGGGAAGCAGACTCACCACTGAGCAGAGAGCCCATTGTGGGCCTCAATCCCAGGACCCTGAGATCATGACCTGAGCTAAAGGCAGATGCTTAACACACTGAGCCACCCAGGCACCCCAGAAACTTACTTTGATCACAGTCTAATTTTCATTTTTTTTTTATTTTGTGAAGGAATTCTGCTGTAATGAGATGCCCCATTTTAACTGTTTAATTATTTTGACTGTTGTTTTCTTGTGAGTTGGAATATTGTGATGAGTGATCAGTCTGGTAATATATGTGTGTATTGAATTCTTTTTGTCACAATCATAGTGCAATTGCATAAAAACCTGATTTGCCATTTAATTAGATAACAAAGTAATTCCTGCTCAGCTGGACCTTAGAAGTATATATTCCAAGTCTAATTGTCTCTTCTTTTCTTGATTTGACATAATGGTCATGCCCAAGTAATATAAGTAAATAGTCACATTAAGGTGATATATGTGGGGCACTTGAAACTATGGAGGAGGAAAAATAATTTTCCCTCTGTGCTTGTAGGTTCTCAGTTGAGACCTCCTGTATAAAAGGCAAATTAACAAGAGAAAAACAAACAGAAGTTTAATAGCACGCACACTTCCTGTATACATGGAGAATACCCAGAAAAACTGAGTTAACTTTTGGAAGTGGTCCATGACACTACCCTAAATCTATCTTCAGATAAAGACAAAATGTATTGGGGTGGGGCGAAATAGTTAAGAAAGGTTACCAGGAAGAGCACATTAAACAAGTAAACAATATGTTATGTTTAAGTTTGTTGCCTTCTCCATTGATGTTTTTAAAAATTTGGTCACCCTTCTTTTCCAGGTACAGAGAAAGAAACATCCTTATAAATAGAGATTTTCCTTATAAATATAGTGTTTCTTATGAAAGGGTAACTTCTACTCAGTTTTTCAGAACTTTTCTTAAGTCTTCTTTTTCTTAAATAATCTTTATGCCAAAGAGACATCTTTTGGGGTGACAAAATCTGCTCTCCTTCAAAACACTGTCAAGTAATTATGGTACCACTGCAATTTGTAGCACACCAAACAGCAGTATGAAGTTCTGAGAGTGTGACAAAAGATCTCAGTTATACTACTCAACTCTGTTATTATAGCATGAAAGCTATCAAGATTCATTGAGTTTCCTCAGCTTCTTGAAAAATTTTTCACTTTTGTAGATCAAGTGATAAATTTTTACCAAATCCTTTACCACATAGACTAAAACAAAATATACAAAAAATGTATATAGTATGCATTAATTATTCTAAAAACAGAAAGCTTATTCTTTGTATCCTGAAGAAAATTCAATGAATAAAAACATCATCTTTTCAAGACCTTCATAATTATTATTGTTTGGTAGGTTAGTATCTTCATATTGGTTCAGAAATTTCTTGGCACTTACTAAATATATTTTCATGTTAGGCAGCAAATTTGCAATGTGCTGGCAGACAGGATAAGTTTAATTTCAGACTATGGTGGATTCATAAATACAAGCTATTGAAGACATTGATTTATAACACCACTGGAGTGAAAATCTCTCCAGCTTAAATTTCGTCCTTTTAAATATTTCAAATTGTCCTCTACATTTCCATTTATATATTTAATTGAACACTTAAAATTAACACTGAAATTTAAATTCCATGAGAATTTTTTTCTCTTTCCATCCCTAGAGCCTAGAGTTTTGTCTGCCATATTACAACTCCTCAATGACTGTGATGTGTACAGGGATTTAGCCAGGCACTATTTTATTTACTCATATTTCATGCATGTGTGCAATGCATTGCATTTTTTTAACTTTTAAAAAACCACTGAAAAAATACTTGTATTTCTTTTCTCCTTCTAAAGCCAATGAAGGAGGTTGTACAATCTCATACCCCACTGAAAGAGTCAACAACCGTGGAGATCTGGATTCATCCTGAACCACAGGTATGAAAGGAAACATTTGGTATTTTTCTATTTCCTAAAATTGAATTTTATGAACATATAAGGCATGTTCTTAAGTTATGTTTCTCAATATGTGTCCCATGAAGGTTCTTTAGATATTTTGTACCAGACTCTAGTGTAAAACTATGACAGGAAATACATGTTTCTTCCTAGTGTTGTTTGCTAATAATAGTGGAGTTAATTTATTTATTGAATAAGATACAAGCATTCCTCAAAAAGTATCTTCTAAATGATTGGCTACTCCACTGATTTTTAGTTCTACTTCTGAAATCATGGATTGAAAAAAATCACAACTGCTGTTTTATCTTATGATTTAATATAGGGAAATTTATTTTTATGCTAAAGGCAAATTTTAGTAAAACCCTACTAAAATAACTTCAGGTGGAAACAAGATTGATTTTTTAAATTTAAGTTACAAGTTACTTTAAAAAAAGAAAAACACTTCTCATTTCAATCATAAAATCTCAAAATTTGACTAATGAATCCAATTCCACTTTTTTGCTGAGTAGAGACCCTTAAGGCGGCTTCAAAGGGCTTTAAAAATGGAGTGAGCAGACCTATATCTAGACATTTTTACACTATTTGTTATTTTATGATTGGTTAACTTACTGTTTTTAGTAAAGTAAAAGTTCTGAATCTGACCCTTTGGGTGCCAAATGAATAACCATAAATTGAACCTTACCTAGTTATTTTAATATGCTTTTCATTTTTTTTTTTTACAAAACATATACATTTAGGAAATGTAGAAAAATAATGCTTAAGTACAATGTTAAGAAAAACTGTAATTGTTGCAGGATCATTGAGCATGACAGTCAAGAAAGAATTCTTGAGATGTTTTACAGTGCAACTTAGTAAGTTTATTCAAGTATCATAAGGACAGGACCCATGGGCCAAAAGACCTGAATTTTTGCTGTATGAAGCTAGTGGTTATCTTCACAGTGCTTGAGTGGGAAGGGACATGCTAGGAGTATTAGATCATAAATATCTTCTTCAAATTTCCACTCATAAAACTACTTTTCCAAGATTTCTCTGGTCTTTATCATTCAGTCCAATATTAGCTATCAATGAGATATACAGGCCATCATGAGACCCTTTAAGAATGTAGCACCCAGCACTTATTTGATCCTTATCAAAACTATGTAAGTTACAGGTCAGCCTTCTGGGCTAAAGGTGAACATTTTACTGTTGATACCCTCCATCATAATGAAAAGAAAATAAGATTTGTTTATTATTTATTATTTCATGCGTGTTTCTGAAATTCATGAAATGCATGTGTTCTGTAAAAATGACATTCTACAATATTTCACAAAGTTAATTTATGTTCTTGGAGAAGAGTTACAGAGTTGATATATTCACTGTGAGAAAAAAAAAATGATTAGTCAAATAAAGGAACATTACAAGCAGGGAACTGTCCAAATTGTTACAAGGTTTAAATTACTCAAGTCTGACATAGTGAAGTTTTGCCAACTGTAAAAGTGATTTTCAAGCATTGCACCTCTGATTCAATCCCAAGAAAATTGATAAGGATGTGTAATATAGGTAAGATGATCTACATTTGTACCCTCAGTTAAGAATCATGAGAGACTATGGACTCTGAAAAACAATCTGAGGGGTTTGAAGTGGCAAGGGGGTGGGAGGTTGGGGTACCAGGTGGTGGGTATTATAGAGGGCACGGATTGCATGGAGCACTGGGTGTGGTGAAAAAATAATGAATACTGTTTTTCTGAAAATAAGTAAATTAATTTAATTAAAAAAAAAAGAACAGAGCAGAGTAATTGGGCCCTTTAAGCCATGGCAAGAAGTTTGGATTTACATCACAATAAATAAGCCACTGGAAAATTAAAAAAAAAAAAAAAGTTGTGGAACCCCCCCCCCCCAAAAGAACTTATTCAGGTCCTTTAAACATTGAAGACATTTGTTATACATAATTGTTCTGTATTATTAGAAAGTTTTCTCAAGAAGTTAAAAAAAGAACTTTTTGTAGTCTTCAGAATAGCAGTTTTGAGGAAATGCACATAATTTTTAAAAACGTATTTTAAGTTGCAAAAACCTGAACAATTGGTGTGACATAGGGTATGACAGGGATAAATAAAAGTCAGATGGAATTAGACCTTATTATGTAACACTCTTTATCTATGAATAAGAAGATGCTCTATCATATATATGATAGATCATCTTTATAAGTATGTTTATTGCATCTTTATACTTATTTTTATTGCATTCTACTAAATGGAGTACAATGTAATTAACTGTGCTAATTCTTAGCCAGTTACTAATGCTTTCACTTAGAAATTAAAATATTTTTAGAGACACAATAATTCCTTATATAGGGGGTGCTTTAAAAAAAAAAAGATTTTATTTATTCATTTGACAGACAGAGATCACTAGTAGGCAGAGAGGCAGGCAGAGAGAGGAGGAAGCGGGCTCCCTGCTGAGCGACAGCCTGATGCAGGGCTCAATTCCAAGACCCTGGGATCATGACCTAAGCTGAAAGCAGAGGCCTTAACCCACTGAGCCACCCAGGTGCCCCTAGGGGGTGCTTTTAGCTTGAAACTGTTTTAGTTAGGTAAGCCTTTTAAGTATCTAACAGTCTTTTTTTTTATTTTTTTTATTTTTATAAACACATGCACCCGAATGTTTATAGCAGCAATGTCCACAATAGTATCTAACAGTCTTGAGTGTCTTTACACTCTGAGACTTTAGTTAAAAATAAAAATATGTCACAGAGTGTTGAATTAAAATGATAGTATTACTATGCATTTGATACAGATAGGGACTTCTCAACATTATTTTTGATAAACATCATGCATGCCTTTATAAAGCTTGAAGAAAATATTTGAATCATGAAAAAGCTGCTATGGTTCATTATGAAGTATTTCATTTAATAAGATATTTATTTACAATATTTAAAAAGCGAATATCAAAGAAAGAATATCCAATAGTAAAAAGACAGTCTCTTCAAAAAATGATGCTGGGAAAACTGGAAATCAATATGCATAAGAATGAATCTGGATCATTTTATTAAACCATACACAAAAATAAACTCAAAATGGATTAATGACCTAAATGGGAGACAGGAAACCATTAAAATCCTAGAGTAAAACACAGGCAGTAAGCTCTTTGACATCAGCCTTCGCAACTTCTTACTAGGTACATCTCCTGAGGCAAGGGAACCCAAAGCAAAAATAAACTATTGGGATTTCATCAAGATAAAAATCTTCACACAGCAAAGGAAGCAATCAACAAATCTAAAAGGCAATCTTCAGAATGGGAAAAGGTAATATATCTAATAAAGTGTTAGTAACCAAAATCTTTAAAGACTTTATCAAACTAAAGAACTCAAGACCCAAAAAACAAATAACCCAGTTAAAAATATGGGTAGAAAAGAGAGGAGGTGAGATGGTGAGGAAGTAGAAGACCCAGTTTCAACTGGTCCTTTGAATTTAGCTTTGATATCTATCAAACCATTTTGAACACACACAAAATCAGCCTGAAATGTAAGAATATAGATCTGGATCTCTACAAGCAGAAAAGTGACTGCATTTTACAAGGTAATGTGCAGAGTCTAGAACCTAAGGGAAGCTAATGGAAGATAAACAGAAAGTGGAGGAAGCATCCATAAGCTGGCTCCTGAAATGTGATATAACACTACAACGCAGAATCAGAATATTTAGAAATCTGTTCTAGTGAGAGACACCCCTCTCTGAAAGAGGCTCTAGAAATAAAAAGATAGAATTTTAGGTAGGGCATTGTGGTCTCAGGATCCAAAGAGCCACAGAACTAATTGGGGGTAGCTTAACCATAGAGTGCCCTAGCGGTGAAGCAGGTTATGGTGAGTGATCCCAGGAGCAGACTCTCAGCTCAGATCACCATAAACCATAAGCCAGGCTGGTCACTAGTCACTCTTTTCCTGAACAGCTTGAAAAAGACTAGAACCCAGGAACAGGTGGAAATCCCAGCTTGATCCAAACTGTGAGACTATAGTCCCTCTTCCTCTCCCCACTACCTTATTTTTTTTTAAATTTTATTCTTGTTTATCATTTTGGCTTTATTTTTCTGTGGTGGCTTCTGAACACTCTGGATTTGGCTAGGGTACATCTTGCTTGGGTCATGGTTGATATTTTGGATTTTGTTTATTTGTCCAGCCATCATTCTCTGGACAGAATGACAAGAAGGAGGAATTCACATAAAAAAAATCAGAGACAGTGTCATAGAGATAATTGACATGGATATAAATAATATTGAGAGATAGAATACAGGACAGCAGTCATAAAGTTACTAAAAAGGCTTGAAAAAAGCATTAGTGGCAATATGGAAACTCTAAGGACAGAAATGAGATGTAATCAGGCCGAACTTCAAAATGCCAGGAATGAGATACAGTCTAAACTGGATACTCTACCAGCTAGGGTCAATGGGGCAGAAGGGAGAATAAATGATCTATAACATAAGCTGATGTAAAGGAAGGAAATTGAGGAAAACTTAGATAGGCAGCTAGTAGCCCATGAAAAAAGGATTGGAGAAAATAGTGATGTCATAAAATATTCCACTGTCAGAATTGTTGGGATTCACAAAGGGGTAGAGTGACTGAGAGGGTTAGAAGGTATATCTAAGCAAATCATAGCTGGGAACTTCCCAAATCTGGGAAAGGAAACAAGCACTCATGTCCAAAAGGCAGAGAAGACCCATCCCATAATCAATAAAAATAAATCAACATCCTGATATATAATAATGAATCTTGCAAATCTTACAGCCAAAGAAACTATTCTGAGAGTAGCTAGAGAGAGAAGTTTCCTTACATATGGAAGGAAGAACATCAGAATAACATCAGATCTATCCACAGAAACCTGGCAAGCCAGAAAGGGCACAGGACATTCAGAGTACTAAATGAGAAGAATATGCAGCAAAGAATACTTTACCTAACAGCCTCTCATTCAGAACAGATGGAGAGATAAAGAGCTTCCATAACAGGTAGAAACTGAAAGGATATGTCTCTCAACAAGACAGACCTGCAAGAATATTAAGGAGGATTCTCTAAGTGAAAAGAGATCCCAAGAGTAACATAGACCAGAAAGTAACTGAGGAAATCTAAAGAAACAGGGAATTTACAGTCAATACAATGACACTACATTCATATCTTTCAATAGTTACTCTGATTATAAATGGACTGAATGTTCCCAGCAAAAAACACATGGTTTCAGATTGGATAAAAAAGCAGGACCCATCCATATGTTGTCTAAAAGAGAATCAATTTGAACATAAAGACACCTGCATATGGAAAGTGAAGAGATGGAGAAATATTTACCATGCCAATGGATCTCAAAAGTAAGATAGGGTTGCAATCTTCATATCAGAAAGATTAGATTTTAAACCAAAGACTGCAATAAGAGATGTAGAGGGACAATATATCATACTTAATGGGTCTATCCTACTAGATGATCTAACAATTTTAAATATCTATGCCCATCATGGGAGTAGCCAATTATATAAAGCAATTAATAACCAAAATAAAGAAACATATGGATAATAATATATTAAGAGTAGGAGACCTCAACACTCCACTCTCAGCAATGGACAGATCAACTAAGTAGAAGATCAACAAAGAAATAAGAGCTTTGAATGATATACTGGACCAGATGGACTTTGTGTGTGTGTGTGTGTGTGTGCTTGCGTGTGTGTGTATATCTATCTATCTATATAATCTTATCCTAAAACAACAGAATATTCATTCTTCTTGAGGGCACGTGGAACTTTCTCCAGGTAGACCACATACCGAGTCACAAATTAGGTCTCAACTGATACCAAAACACTGAGATTATTCTCTGCCTATTTTCAGACCACAATGCTTTGAAGCTGGAACTCAACCACAAGAAGAAATATGGAAGGAATTCAAACACCTGAAACCTAAAGAGCATTCTGCTAAAGAATGAAAGTGTCTCAACTAATGAATTGTTGAAAACTATATGGAAAACTAATGATATATTATATGTTGGCTAACAGAACAATAACAACAATAACAACAACAATAATAATAATAAATAATGAATAGGTCAACCAGGAAGTTAAAGAATCCATTGAAACCATGAAAATGAAAACAAATCAGTTCAAAACATATGGGATACTGCAAAGGCAGTCCTAAGAGGGAACTACATAATATTCTAAGCCTCTCTCAGAAAATTAGATAAAGGCCAAGTGTGCAAGCTAACCGTACACCTAAATGACATGGAGAAAGAACAACAAATATAGGTTAAACCAAGCAGAAGAAGAGAAATAATAAAGATTAGAGTATGAATCAATAATATAGAGAGCAGAACAGTAGAACAGATCAACAAAACTAGAAGTTGGTTCTTTAAATTTTTAATAATAGTGATAAACTGTTAGACAGACTTACCCAAAAGAAAAGGGAAAGGACCCAAATTAATACAATCATGAGTGAAAGGAGAGAGATCATGATGAACACTAAGAAAATAGAAACAATTGTTAGAACATATCACCAGCAACTATATGCCAACAAATTAGGCAGCCTGGAAGAAATGAATAAGTTCCTTCAAATTTATAAACTACCAAGACTGAAACATGAAGAAATAGAAAACAATAAAACTGAAACAGTAATCAAAAACTTCCCAAAAACTAAGAGTCCAGGGCTAGATGGTTTCCCAGAGGAACTCTACCAAATATTTAAAGAATAAATAATATCTATTCTACTGAAGATGTCTCAAAAAATAGAAATGGATGGAAAACTTCCAAACATATTCTATAAGACCAGGATTACCCTGATCCCAGAACCATGAAAAGACCCCATCAAAAAACAAGAATTACAGACGAATTACCATGATGAACATAGATGCCAAAATACTCAACAAGATCCTGGCCAACAGGATCCAACAGTACATTAAAAGGATTAAATGCCATGAG
Organism: Mustela nigripes; assembly: GCF_022355385.1. Taxonomy (NCBI): domain Eukaryota; kingdom Metazoa; phylum Chordata; class Mammalia; order Carnivora; family Mustelidae; genus Mustela; species Mustela nigripes. Next base: position 53,158,410 of record NC_081575.1, on the reverse strand, counting down.
CAGGTGGTATTTATCCCTGGGATGCAAGGGTGATTCAGCATTCACAAATCAATCAATGTGATAGATCACATGAACAAAAGAAGCAACAAGAAACATATGATCCTCTCAATTGATGCAGAAGAAGCATTTGACACAATATAACGTCCTTTCTTGATTAAAACTCTTCAAAGTATAGGGATATAAGGAACATATATTAATATCATAAAATCCACCTATGAATAGCCCACAGTGAATATCATTCACGATGGCAAAAAACTAAGAGTTTTACCTTCAAGGTCAGGAACACAACAAGGCTGCCCACTCTCACTATGATTGTTCAACATAGTAGTAGAAATCCTAACCTCAGCAATCAGGTAACAAAAGGAAATAAAAAGTATTCCAATTGGAAAAGAAGTCAAGCTCCCTCTCTTTGCAGATGACATGATATTTTTACGTGGAAAACCCAAGACTCCACCCCCATATTACTAAAACTCAGACAGCAATTCAGTAATATGACAGAATACAAAATTAATGCACAACAAATCAGTTGCATTTTTATATATTAACAATATGACAGAAGAAATTAAAAGAAAATTAGAAAAAGATTAAAAAGATTAAAAGATTAAAAAGATAGAAAAAGATTAAAAGATTAAAAAGATTAAAGATTAAGAAAATAGAAAAAGATTAAAAGAAAATGAAAAGAAATTAGAAATTAAGGCATTGATTCCATTTACAATAGTGCCCCAAACCATAAGATACCTAGGAATAAACCTAACCAAAGAGGTAAAAGATCTATACTCTAGAAATGACAGAATACTTATGAAAGAAATGGAGGAAGACACAAAGATATGAAAAATTATTCCATGTTCATGGATTGGCAGATTAAACATTGTGAAAATGTTTATAGTGCCCCAAGTAATATACACTTTCAATGCAATCCCTATCAAAATACTACTGGCATTATTCACAGAGCTGGAATAAACTATCCTAAAATTTGTATGGAACCAAAAAAGATCCCAAGTCATTGGGGGATTGTTGAAAAAGAAAACCAAAGCTAGTGGCATCACAATGCCTGACTTCAAGCTATATATCAAAGCTGTGAGCATCAGGAAAACTTGGTATTGGCACAAAAACAGACCCAAAGATCAGTGTAACAGAATAAAGACCCCAGAAATAGATTCTCACATCTATGGTTAACTAATGTTTGACAAAGCAAGAAATAATATCCAATGGGAAAAACAAAAAACAAACAAAAAAAAAACACAATCTTTTCAGTATATGGTGCCGGGGATATTAGACAGCAACACGCAGGAGAATTAAATTGGGCCATTCTCTTACACCACACACAAAGATAAACTCAAAATGCATGAACAACCTCAATGTGAGACAGGAATCAATCAAAATCCTAGAAAGGAACAAAGACAATAACCTCTTTACCATCAGCTACAACAACTTCTTTCAAGACACATCTCCAAGGGCAAGGGAAGCAAAAGCAAAAATGAACTTTGAGGACTTCATCAAGCTAAAAATCTTCTGCACAGCGAAGAAAAATGCCAACAAAATTAAGAGGCAACCCATGGAATGGAAGAAGGTATTTTCAAATGACATTACACTTAAAGGGCTGGTATTCATTGTCTATAAATTACTTCTCAAACTCAACACCCCCCAAAATAAAAAAAAAATAAAATAAAAACAACCCATTCAAGAAATGGGCAGAAGACTCTCCAAAGAAGACATACAAATGGCTAACAGACACATGAAAAAAATTTCACCATCATTAGCCATCAGAGAAAGACAAATCAAAACCACAATGAGATACCACATTACACCACTTAGAATGGCAAAAATTAACAAGGCAGGGGCAAAAAAAGTGTTGGCAAGGATGTAGAAAAAGGGTAACCTTCTTTTTTTTTAAAGATTTTGTTTTTTTATTTAACACAGAGAGAGAGATCACAAGTAGGTAGAGAGGCAGGCAGAGATAGAGGGAGAGACAGACTCCCTCCCAAGCAGAAAGCCCAATGCAGGGCTTAATCCCAGGACCCTGAGACCATGACCTGAGCTGAAGGCAGAGGCTTAACCTCTGAGCCACCCAGGCACCCCTGAAGGAGAACTCACTTACACTGTTGGTGGGAATGCAAGCTGGTGCATCCACTCTGGGAAAACTGTATGGAGGTTCCTTAAGATGTTAAAAATAGAGCTACCCTTACAACCCAGTAATTACACTACTAGATATCTATCCCAAAGGTACAGACGTAGTAAAAAGAAGGGGTACATGCAACCCAATGTTCATAGCAGCAATGTCCACAATAGCCATCCTGTGGAAGGAGATGAGATGTCCTTCAACAGATGAATGGATAAAGATACGGTTTATATATACAATGGGCTATTACTCAGCCATCAGAAAGAATGAATACCTACAATTTGCATCAAAATGGATGGAATTGGAGGGGATTACACTAAGTGAAATAACTGAAGCAGAGAAAGACAATTGTCAAATATTTTCATTCATAAGTGGAATATGAGGAATAGCACAGAGGATCATAGGGGAAGAGAGTGAAAACTGAATGGAAGGAAATCAGAAAGGGAGAGAAACCATGAGAGACTCTGGACTCTAGGAAACAAACTGAAAGTTACATAAGGGAGGGAGTAGGGGAATGGGGTAACCTGGTGGTGGGTATTAAGGAGATACATTTTGTAATTAGTACTAGGTGTTATATGCAACTAAAAAATCTTTGAACACTACATCAAAAACTAAATATGTATCATATGTTGGCTAATTGAATACCACTACCACCACCACCACCATCATCATCATCACCATAAAAATGGGCAGAATAGGTGAATAGATATTATTCCAAAGAAGACATATAGATGTCTAATAGACACAGGAAAAGATGCTCAGCATCAGTCATCAGTAGGAAAATACAAATCAAAACCATGAGAAATGATCTGTCAGAATGGATAAAATTAACACAGGAAAGAACTAAATTTATAAAGCCTTCTGAGATCTAAATTTCTCATCTCTAGTGATAAGGATCTCTTGTTACCTCTTTGTACAGGAAGGGTACATTTCACATGGGAGATTTCTTTCCTTCTTTCATGGGAACAGAAGAGGTTCTGAGTGTCTTTCCTGCATAGGCTGTATCTTAATTAACTTATCATTAAAATAATAAGTATGCAAAAATTTGGGGAGACAGCTTGCCCCTGGTCCTTACATAGCTGTCATCTTAGCATCTGTGCAGTACTTATGGTAAATAGCTACTCAAAAATAGTAATTTACCAGTTCTGCACATGCCATATACATACACCACTTAATATGGATTTTTTTAAAATAATGAATCATTTTATAATGATCTTTTCCCCTTGGATAGTAAATTCTCTTGTGCACCTTCTCTGTCTTTGGTTCTTAATAATTACTATGCTCAGTGAACTAGTAGGCCTAAAACTAAATAATATTCCCTCAAAAAATCAGAACAAAATAAAAACTAGTATATTTTAGGGGTATTTTCATGGTTTTCTATGATTTTCAATAGCCAACTACCTTTCTTGTGAAAAAAATATTCTACTTAGATGACAGTCTGAGTATGAATATAAACATTAATTTGGCTTCCACTGTACTTCATTGAATACACCTATATTGTGATTGTTGATGTGGAAATGTTGGCCAAGAAAGAACTGAGATGTCTTTGGTGTAAAAAGGTGTTTTTATTATACACAGGAATAGGACCCATGGGCAGAAAGAGATGCCCTGGGATTGTGAGGAGCAATTGATTATATACTTTGGATTTGGGGGAGATAAAGACAAAATAAGTTTCCAAAAGGACTTTTATGTGCTAAGGAAGACTCACAGGATCCCATAGGGCTAGCTGTTGTCAATCTAAGGATTTTCTTCCCTCTAGCAAGGCATTAACAATAAGATTGGGAGTTCTGGGACACCTGGATGGCTCAGTCAGTTAATTGTTTGACTCTTGATTTCCACTTGTGTCATGATCTCAGGGTTGTGAAATCAAACCATGTGTCAGGCTTTGCACTGAGGTGGAGTCTATTTAATATTCTCTCTCTCCCTCCCTCTCTGCCCTCACCCCCACCATATATGTATATATATATGGAATTCCTAGAGGAACATCATACTCTACCTGTCTCAAGTATTTGTCAATGGACTGGAGGCTTTAAGGAAATTTAGTTTTATCTGTATTTTTCTTTATTTTTTTTAAGATTTTATTTATTTATTTATTTGAGAGAGAGACAGTGACAGAGACCATGAGTGAGGAGAAGGTCAGAGGGAGAAACAGACTCCCCATTGAGCTGGGAGCCAGATGCGGGACTTGATCCCGGGACTCCGGGATCACGACCTGAGCCAAAGGCAGTCATCCAACCAACTGAGTCACCCAGGTGCCCCTTATCTATGTTTCTTTCTTCCTTTGCTCCCCAGAATAATCGTGACTTACATTCATTGAGAAATATGCAGCTCGGTGCAGTAGTACTAAGCAACTGCTGTAGAATAAATAAGAGTGGAGAAAGGATCCTACTGCTTATCATTAGTTCCCCAGATCGTTTTTTTTTTTAAGATTTTTATTTATTTATTTGATAGACAGAGAGAGATCACAAGTAGGCAGAGAGGCAGGCAGAGAGAGAGGGGGAAGCAGGCTCCCCGCTGAGCGGAGAGCCCGATGCGGGGCTTGATC
>NC_081575.1:53145669-53153646 GCF_022355385.1 Mustela nigripes | reverse complement strand
TAAGATTTTTATTTATTTATTTGATAGACAGAGAGAGATCACAAGTAGGCAGAGAGGCAGGCAGAGAGAGAGGGGGAAGCAGGCTCCCCGCTGAGCGGAGAGCCCGATGCGGGGCTCGATCTCAGGACCCTGAGATCACGACCTGAGCTGAAGGCAGAGGCTTAAACCACTGAGCCACCCAGGCGCCCCAGTTCCCCAGATCTTAAGGCCCACAGCTAGTAACTCATCTCTCCCACAAAGAACATAAGTGACATCTGGCACAGAAAGTAAATAAAATAGAACAAACACTATGAGATAAAACAAGAGAAATAATAAAAATGGAACAAATTTTTACTTTGAAAAGATGGTGGAAGTCATATGTGGCAATGGTATTTGTATTTTTATTGAACAAAATGTATATAAACTTATTCTGTACCAAGTAGTCTTTTAAACAATTAAAATGTTAACTCACTGAATTCTCATTACAAACCTATCACAATGATTAAACCTGTTGTTACTATCATTATTATTATTATTAACTCTATTTTATAGATGAAGGAGTTGGGATACAGAGATGTTTTAGCAAACAGCGAAGATATGAGGCAAACTTCCTGGATCTGGCTCCAAAACTACTCTTCTCAACTATATTATATGAACAGCAAGAATGAACAATGAAAGTAGAAGGTGGTCCCTGGGGACAAGAAATTTTTTTTTTTAAGATATTCTTTATTTTTCAGAGAGACACACAGAAAGAGAGAGAGAGAGAGCAAGCGCCAAGCAGAGGGGGAAGTAGGCTCCCTACTGAATAAGGAGTCTGATGTGGGACTTGATTCTAGGACCCCAGGATCATGACCCCAGCCAAAGGCAGACACTTAACTGACTGAGCCACACAGGCATTCCAGACAAGAAATATTTTTAAAGGAGTCTCTTTCTAGTGTTGAAATAACATAATTTTCTATTTAGCTGGAACACCTGCAACATAATTGCATATGGCAAAGTAAGATGATCCCTTTATGATGCTGGAGTGAAAATAAAAGAACAATAAGACATATGGACCATAAAGAATATGAAATATTAAAGTATCATAAAAACACAGTTTTTAGAAATATTAAATCTACTATGATAAGCCTTAATGAAAATCTTTCTGCAGAATAAGAAAGACTAATTAACAGTGATAGGATGCTAAAATTCCCAGAGTTTTAAAGAATTACTGTGCAGTATTTGAATAGTGCCTAAAAGGATCAATAAGTTGCAGTAATTAATTTGATAAAGGAATCATAGCTACACTATGCTTATGTCTTACCACAGCATGGTTAAAAAAATCTACTAGGATTTGGCTAATCAGTATTCATAAAGTAAAATAGGCTCTTATAATTCTTTTATATTCTAAATGGCTTACAATTACTGACAGGGTAAGTCATATACAAGTTTGGGATTTTTGCTGTTTTGTTCTTGAAGTAAAACAACCCCAAAGGGTTGTATAATTGAAACATCAAATGTTACAATACCCTTAGGCAGCAGTTTGTATTGATTACAATATGTGTCTACTCAGTAGGGCCACTTACAGTGATTCTTCATTAACAGTGGAAGTATCTCCACATCTTCTCCTCTTGTTTGCTGTCCTGTTATTTTGGCCATTCTAACTGGTGTAAGGTGATATCTCAGTGTGGTTTTAATTTGAATTTTCCTGATGGCTAATGATGATGAACATTCTTTCATGTGTCAGATAGCCATTTGTATGTCTTCTGTGGAGAAGTGTCTGTATTAAGGAGGGCATGTATTGTATGGAGCACTGGATGTGGTACATAAACAATCAATCTTGGAACACTGAAAAAATACAATTAAATTAATATGTTAAAAAATAAGGGGGGGGAGACAAGATGGCGGGAAAGTAGGAGGAGGCGCTGTTTCAACCTGTACCCTAAAGTGAGCTGATTACCTACTAAAGAACTCTGATCATACATGAAATCAGCCTGAGATCAGAAATACACACGTCTGGATCTCTACAGGGGCAGAAGACGCCAGTGGGCAGGTAAAGCAGAGTGGGAATGTCAGTCTGATATCAGAAGATAAACAAAAGGGGAAGGGACCCACCAGAAGTGACCGATTGGAAAGTAATACCCCCTAATATGAGAGTGCCCTGCGTCTGGGGACCAGCATTAACTTGGAGACTGGTTGAAAGCACTCAAAAAGAGCAAAGGATCACCAGGGGAGAATTGTGGGAATCGGGGTGGCTAGGGACAGGAGCTTAAGTCCCCAGACCCAGGACAGCCTCCCCTGGCATTGAGCCAGAGAGAGTGCAGTGGAGAAACCAGGTCTTGGTCCCTGAGTGCCAGCATGCCTGAGAACGCATGGGGTCCGGCTCCTATGAGGGGCTAGGAAACTCACCAGACAGCAGAATGCCGAGCCATGCTAACAGATCCTGAGACCCATGCACCCCTCACCCTCCACTGAGAGAGGTGCTCGAAGGCCCAGGCCAGCGCTCTACTACGCATGCCCTGCTATCAGAACCTGAGACGCATGCCCGACCCACACCCTCCCTGAGAGAGGTACGTGCAAGCCTGGCACTCTAAGGCCCAGAAAGACCAGGCACTCTAGCCCAGGCCACCAGGAAAATCTCAGTGTGCAATCCCTGCTTGGAACCTCTCTGGCGGTGTGTAGCTCCCCAGACAGTGGCCGCTGCCATGGTTTTGGGTACAAGCAGAAGATCCTACATCCCCAGGGACCGTGACTCAGAACATTCTCTGCCAGCAGCCAAGGGGGAACTTATATGGGCTCTGCAGCACCCACAGGGGAACAGACTGAGGCTTCTCTCTGAGAGGGAGGTTGGGGTGCAATTTGCTCTCCTCTAAACCGACAAAAACCATCATAAGTGGTCAAAGCGAGACAGAAAAACAAAAGTGAACAAATAAAAACCTCCAGAGAACAAAAGCCTGAAAAAAATGGTTTCCTCAGAGCCCAGCCCCTTGAGGGGGGCGGGAGGAGGTAACTCAGGGAACATCATTGACTGAAAACCCATGTGGCAGGCCCCTCCCCTAGAAAACCAACCAGGAAAGAAAAAAAAAAAAAAGGACTACAAGAGAACAACAACCTCTACTTCATAGGACAACTTTTATTTTTAACTCATTCTCACTATTCTGGTTTATTTTTTTTATATAAATAATTTTTTAACCTATTTACTATCACAGTGAGATGTCCAGTAAATCAAATTCCATAATAACCTTCTAACCTGAACTTTTTGATATGTACACCTGTGTTTTACTTTTGCATTTCTATTTTTTGATTTTTTTTTTAAATTTTAGTTTAGTTTAGTCTAGTTTATTCCTTTTTTTATTTTTATGTTCTAATATTCATATAGAGTTAAACTTCAAGGTAATCCCCTTTCCCCAATCAATGCTACCCCTATAGGTAAACCGATTTTTAATCTCCCTTTATCTTAGGAAAGTTAAGTCCTTTAACAAAGATATCAAGATACATCCAGGAAAAATCAAAACAACCTTCCTTGCCCACACTGAGAATTTATAACCACTCTCCCATCTTTTTCTTCCACCAGTGTTTCTGTGATTTTGTGTTTGTCCTGATAGTATATAAATCTTATATTTGGGGATCTTTTTGATGAGGTTCTTCCTTTATTTGCACATACATATATATTTTTTTCTCTTGTCCTATACTTTTATCAGTCTTTTTGTTTGTTTTTGTTTGAATACTTCAAAATCTTACCTTGGGGCCCTTTGGGCTGAACCTTTTCTTTTATCTTTCCTTTTTTTCCTCTCTCTCTCTCTCTCTTTTTTTCCTTTTCTTTTATCTCTCATTTGGGTGGGGAATCCTGATTGCTCAGAAGCGTTCCAGGGTGCACCTTGACTGCACCATGGTCGATACATCCAGCTACATCCATTCAATCATCTCTCACCAAAATGACTGGGAGGAGGAATGCCCAACAGAAGAAAAATACAGAGGATGGACCTTCTGCAACAGAGCTAATGGCTATCAACATAGACAATACGTCAGAAAGAGAATTCAGGCTAACAATTATCCAGGCAATAGCTATGTAGGAGAAAGCCATGGATGACCAAACGGAATTGATTAGGGCATAACGGGAAGCCACCAGGGATGATGTTCACAATGTTAGGGCAGACCTGAAAGCCACCAGGGATGAGCTTCACAATCCTCTCAATGAGTTCCAATCTAATCTAAATTCTCTGAAAGCTAGGGTAGCTGAGACAGAAGATAGAATTAGTGATCTGGAGGACAAACAAATAGAGAGAAAGGATCAGGAGGAATCCTGGAACAAACAGCTTAGAAGCCACAAAAACAGAATCGGAAAGAAATGATGCCATGAAATGTTCCAACGTCAGAATTATTGGAATCCCTGAGGAGAGGAGAAAGATCTAAAAGATATAGTGGAACAAGTTCTTCATGAAAATTTTCCCAATCTTGAGAATGGAACCAGAGTTCATGTACTAGAGGCCGAACGGTCTCCACCCAAGATTATAGACTCCAAAAAAATATCAAGTCACCTGAAAGTCAAATTGAGAAATCATAATTGTAGATACAATCTCTTGAAAGCTGCTAGGACAAAGAGGCTCTTTACTTACAGAGGGAAGCCCATCAGAATAACGTCAGACCTGTCCACTGAGATCTGGCAAGCCAGAAAGGGCTGGCAAGATATATTCAGGGCACTAAATGAGAGGAACATGCAGCAAAGAATACTTTATCCAACAAGACTTACATTCAAAATGGATGAAGAGATAAAGAGTTTCTGAAACCAACAAGGTTTAAAAGACTATGCAACCACCAAGCTGACACTGCAGGAAATATTAAGGTGGGGTTCCACAAAAGAGGAAAAATCCTAAGAATAGCATTGAACAAAAATAGAGACAATCTACAGAAAGACTTCAAAGGTAACACGATGTCAATAAAAACATATCGCTCAATAATCAGTCTCAATGTGAATGGCCTAAATGCGCCCATAAAACGACACAGGGTTGCAGACTGGATAAAACGACAGGACCCATCCATATGTTGTCTACAAGAGACCAATTTTGAACCTAAAGATACACCCAGACTGAAAGTAAAGGGATGGAGAAGCATCTTTCATGACAACAGGCCTCAAAAGAAGGCCGGGGTAGCTATTCTCATATCAGATGTATTAGACTTTAAACTAAAGACTGTAGTCAGAGGTACAGAAGGACACTACATAATTCTTTTATTTATTTTTTTATCCTAATATTTTTTTTAATTTAATTAATTTTTTTTTTCAGCGTGACAGTATTCATTGTTTTTGCATCACACACAGTGCTCCATGAAATCCATGCCCTCTCAGATACCCACCACCTGGTGCAGACAATGTCCCACCTCCCACCCCTTCAAAACGTCAGATTGTTTTCCAGAGTCTATAGTCTCTCATGGTTCACCTCCCCTTCCAATTTCCCTCAAATCCCTTCTCCTCTCCATGTCCCCTTGTCATCCATGCTATTTGCTATGCTCCACAAATAAGTGAAACCATATGATAATTGACTCTCTCTGCTTGACTTATTTCACTCAGCATAATCTCTTCCAGTCCTGTCAATGTTGCTACAAAAGTTGGGTATTCATCCTTTCTGATGGAAGCATAATACTCCATAGTGTAGGACAACATCTTCCTTATCCATTCATCCATTGAAGGGCATCTTGGTTCTTTCCACAGTTTGGCGACCGTGGCCATTGCGGCTATAAACATTGGGGTAGAGATGGACCTTCTTTTCACTACATCTGTATCTTTGGGGTAAATACGCAGTAGTGCAATGGAAGGGTCAAAGGGAAGTTCTATTTTTAATTTCTTGAGGAATCTCCACAGTGTTCTCCAAAGTGCCTACACCAACTGGCATTTGCATCAACAGTGTAGGAGGGTTCCACTTTCTCCACATACTCTCCCACACATGTTGTTACCTGTCTTGTTAATTACGGCCATTCTAACTGGTGTAAGGTGTTTTCTCAATGTGCTTTTAATTTGAATCTTCCTGATAGCTAGTGATGATCAACATTTTTAAATGTGTCTGATAGCCATTTGTATGTCTTGATTGGAGAAGTGTCTGTTCATATCTTCTGCCCATTTTTTGATATGATCGTCTGTTTTGTGTGTGTTGAGTTTGAGGAGTTCTTTGTAGATCCTAGATACCAACCTTTTGTCTGTACTGTCATTTGCAAATATCTTCTCCCATTCCGTGGGTTGCCCCTTTGTTTTGTTGACTGTTTCCTTTGCTGTGCAGAAATTTTTGATCTTGATGAAGTCCCCAAAGTTCCTTTTCTCTTTTGTTTCCTTTGCCTTTGGAGACATATCTTGAAAGAAGTTGTTGTGGCTGATATTGAAGAGGTTACTGCCTATGTTCTCCTCTAGGGTTCTGATGGATTCCTGTCTCACGTTGAGGTCGTTTATCTATTTTGAGATTATCTTTTTGTATGGTGTAAGAGAATGGTCGAGTTTAATTCTTTTACATATAGCTGTCCAGTTTACCCAGCACCATTTATTGAAGAGACTAACTGTTTTCCACTGTATATTTTTTCCTGACTTGTCGAAGATTATTTGACCATAGAGTTGAGGGTCAATATCTGGGCTCTCTACTCTGTTCCACTGGTCTGTGTGTCAGTTTCTATGCCAGTACCATGCTGTCTTGGTGATCACAGCTTTGTAGTAAAGCTTGAATTCAGGTAACATGATGCGCCCAAGTTTTTTATTTTTGTTTTTCAACATTTTCTTAACGATTCGGGGTCTCTTCTGATTCCATACAAATTTTAGGATTATTTGCTCCAGCTCTTTGAAAAATGCTGATGGAATTTTGATCGGAATGGCATTAAAAGTATAGATTGCTCTAGGCAGTATAGGCATTTTAAGCATGTTTATTCTTCTGATCCAAGAGCATGGAATGGTCTTCCATCTTTTTGTGTCTTCAATTTCTTTCATGAGTGTTTTGTAGTTCCTCGAGTAAAGATCCTTTACCTCTTTGGTTAGGTTTATTCCCAGGCATCTTATGGTTCTTGGTGCTAGAGTAAATGGAATTGATTCTCTAATTTCCCTTTCTGTATTTTCATTATTAGTGTATCAGAAAGCCACTGATATCTGTACATTGACTTTGTATCCTGCCACGTTGCTGAATTGCTGTATGAGTTCTAGTAGTTTGGGGGTGGAGTCTTTTGGGTTTTCCATATAAAGAATCATGTCATCTGCAAAGAGAGAGAGTTTGACTTCTTCATTGCCAATTTGGATACCTTGTATTTCTCTTTGTTGTTTGATTGCTGTTGCTAGGACTTCTAATACTACATTGAACAAGAGTGGTGAGAGTGGGGATCCTTTTCGTTTTCCTGATCAATGGGAAGGCTGCAAGCTTTTTCCCATTAAGGATGATATTTGCTGTGGGTCTTTCATAGATAGATCTTATGAAGTTCAGGAATGTTCCCTCTATCCCTATACTTTGAAGCATTTTATTCAGGAACAGATGCTGGATTTTGTCAAATGCTTTTTCTGCATCAATTGAGAGTACCATGTGTTTCTTCTCTCTTCTCTTATTAATTTGTTCTATCACATTGATTGATTTGTGAATGTTGAACCATCCTTGTAGCCCAAGAATGAAACCCACCTGGTCATGGTGGATAATCTTTTTAATGTGCTGTTGGATCCTGTTTGCTAGGATCTTGCTGAGAATCTTAACATCCATATTCATCAGTGATGTTGGTCTGAATTTCTCCTTTTTGGTAGGGTCTTTGCCTGGTTTGGGGAAGAAGGTAATGTTGTCTTCATAGAATGAGTCTGGAAGTTTTCCTTCTGCTTCAATTTTTTGAAACAGCTTCAGGAGAATAGGTGTTATTTCTTCTTTGAAAGTTTTGTAGAATTCCCCAGGGAATCCATCAGGTCCTGGGCTCTTGTTTTTTGAGAGGTTTTTAATCACTGCTTCAATCTCGTTACTAGATATTGGTATATTCAGGTTGTCAATTTCTTCCTGGTTCAATTTTGGGAGTTTATAG
>NC_081575.1:53134917-53145269 GCF_022355385.1 Mustela nigripes | reverse complement strand
TTTTTTTTTTTTTTCCTTTCCTGGTTAGTTTTCTGGGGGAGGGGCCTGCCACGTGGGTTTTCAGTCAACGATGTTCTCTGAGTTAAGTCCGCCAGCCCCCCTCAAGGGGGTGGGTTCTGAGGAAACTGGTTTTTTAAAGGCTTTTGTTCTCTGGAGGTTTTTATATTTGTTCACTTTGACCACTTGTGATGGTTTTTGTAGGTTTAGAGGAAAGCAAACTGCACCCTGACCTCCCTCTCAGAGAGAAGCACAGTCTAGCTGCAGAGCCCAAATAAATCCCCCCTTGTCCACTTGCAGAACAGGTTTTGAGTTCCGGTCCCTGGGGACTCAGGATTTTTTGCTTGTACCCAAAACCACGGCAGAAGTGGCTGTCTGGGCAGCTCCAGACTGCCAGAGAGGTTCCAAGCAGTGATCACACACTGAGATTTTCCCACTGGCCTGGGTTGGGAGTGCCTGGTCTTTCTGGGTCCGAGATCACCTGGCCGGTGCCTGTGCATAACTCTCTCAGGGTAGGGTGCGGGGTGTGACTCGGACTCTGATGGCATGGCAGGGCACTTGCGTGGGGACTGCAAAAAGGCTGTACTTCTGTTGGCTGGTGAGGCTCCCAGCACCTCACATAAGCTGGGCCCCATGCACTCTCAGGCATACTGGTGGCTCAGGGACAAAGACCTGGTTTCTCCACCACACTCTCTCTGGCTCTGCGCCAGGAGTGGCTGTCCTGGGTCTGGGGACTTAAGCCCCTGGCCCTAACACTCCGATTCCCAGAATTTACCCCTGGTGATCCTTTGCTCTTTTGGGGTGCTTTCTACAAGACTCCTGAGTTAATGCTGGTTCCCAGACACAGGGCACTCTTGTATTGAATATTACTTTCCAGTGGGTAGTCTCTGGTGGCTCCATCCCCCTTTTGTTTATCTTCCGATATCAGTCCAAATTTCCCACTCCACCTTACCTGCCCACTAGCTTCTTCTGCTCCTGTATAGATCCAGACGTGTATAATTCTGATCTCAGGCTGATTTCGTGGGTGATTGGAGTTCTTTGGAAGGTAATCAGCTCACATTAGGGTACATGTTGAAAGGACACCTCCTCCTACTTCCCTGCCATCTTGTCTCTGAAATTACATAATTCTTAAAGGGACTATCCACCAAGATGATCTAACAATTGTAAATATATATGCCCCCAATATGGGAGCAGCCAATTACATAAGAAAACTATTAATCAGGATAAAGAGTCATATTGATATGAAGACATTAATTGCAGGAGACCTTAATATGCCTCTCTCAAAAATAGATCATTGAAGCAGAAAATCAATAAAGAAACAAAAGGATTGAATGACACACTGGACCAGATGGACTTCATAGATATATACAGAACATTTCACCCTAAAACAACAGAATACTCATTCTTCTCAAGTGTACATGGAACCTTCTCAAGAATAGACCACACACTGGGTCACAAATCAGGGCTCAACGGATACCAAAAGACTGAGATTATTCCCTGCATATTCTCAGATCACAATGCTTTGAAACTGGAGCTCAATCACAAGGAAAAGTTCAGAAGGAACTCAAACACCTGGAAGCTAAAGGCCACCTTACTTAAAAATGCTTGGAATAACCAGGAGATCAAAGAAGAACTGAAACAATTCATGGAAACCAATGAGAATGAAGACACTTTGGTCCAAAACCTATGGGATACAGCAAAGGTAGACCTAAGGGGGAAATGCATAGCCATCCAAGCCTCCCTCATACAAACTGAAAAATCCAGAACACAGCAGGTGTCTCTACACCTTAAAGAACTGGAGAATCAACAACAAATCAAACCAACTCCACACGTAAGAAGGGATATCATCAAGATTAGAGCTGAGATCAAGGAGGTAGAAACCAGAGATACAGTAGAATGTATCAATGAAACTAGAAGCTGGGTTTCTGAAAGAATCAATAAGATCAATAAACCATTGGCCACACCATTCCAAAAGGAAAGAGAGAAAGCTCAAATTCATAAAATTATGAATGAAAAGGGAGAGATCACAATGAACACCAAGGAAGTAGAAACAATCATCAGAAGTTATGATCACAGTTATATGCCAATAAGCTAAGCAAACTAGATGAAATGGATGCATTCCTGGAAAACTATATATGCCCAAAATTGAACCAAGAAGAAACTGACAAACTGAATAGACTAATATCTAGTAACAAGATTGAAGCAGTTATCAAAAACCTCCCAAAAAACAAGAGCCCAGGACCTGATGGATTCCCTGGGGAATTCTACCAAACTTTCAAAGAAGAAATAACACCTATTCTCCTGAAGCTGTTTCAGAAATTGAAGCAGGAGGAAAACTTCCAGACTCTTTATATGAAGCCAGCATTACCCTGATCCCCAAACCAGGCAAAGACCCTACCTAAAAGGAGAATTTCAGACCAATATCACTGATGAATATGGATGCTAAGATTCTCAACAAGATCCTAGCAAACAGGATCCAACAGTACATTAAAAAGATTATCCAACATGACCAGGTGGGATTCATCCCTGGGCAACAAGGATGGTTCAATATTCGCAAATAAATCAAAGTGACAGAACAAATTAATAATAGGAAAATGAAGAACAACATGGTCCTCTCAATTGATGCAGAAAAAGCATTTGACAAAATCCAGCATCCGTTTCTGATTAAAACACTTCAAAGTATAGGGATACAGGAAACATCCCTGAACTTCACAAGATCTATCTATGAAAGACCCACAGCACATATCATCCTCAATGGGAAAAAGCTTGCAGCCTTCCCGTTGAGATCAGGAACACGACAAGGATGCCCACTTTCTCCACTTTTGTTCAACATAGTTTCAGAAGTCCTAGCAACAGCAATCAGAAAACAAAGAGAAATACAAGGTATCCAAGTTAGCATTGAAGAAGTCAAACTCTTGCTCTTTGCAGATGACATGATTCTTTATATGGAAAACCAAAAAAAAAAAAAAAAAAACCCTCCACCCCAAAACTACTAGAACTCATACAGCAATTCAGCAACGTGGCAGGATACAAAGTCAATGTACAGATATCAGTGACTTTCTGATACACTAATAATGAAAATACAGAAAGGGAAATTAGAGAATCAATTCCATTTACTCTAGCACCAAGAACCATAAGATACCTGGGAATAAACCTAACCAAAGAGGTAAAGGATCTGTACTCGAGGAACTACAGAACACTCATGAAAGAATTTGAAGAAGACACAAAAGGATGGAAGACCATTCCATGCTCTTGGATCAGAAGAATAAATAGTGTTTAAATGTCTATACTGCCTAGAGTAATCTATACTTTCACTGCCATTCCAATCAAAATTCCATTGGTATTTTTCAAAGAGCTGGAGCAAATAATCCTAAAATTTGTATGGAATGAGAAGAGACCCCGGATCACTAAGAAAATGTTTAAAAACAAAAATAAAACTGGGGGCAACACGTTACCTGATTTCAAGCTTTACTACAAAGCTGTGATCACCAAGAGAGCATGGTACTGACATAATAACAGACACATAGACCAGTGGAACAGAGTAGAGAGTCCAGATATGGACCCTGACCTCTATGGGCAAATAATCTTTGACAAAACAGAAAAAAATATAGAGTGGAAAAAAGACAGTCTCTTCAATAAATGGTACTGGGAAAACTGGACAGCTGTATGTAGAAGAATTAAACTCGACCATTCTCTTACATTATACACAAAGATAAACTCAATATGGATAAAAGCCCTCAACGTGAGACAGGAATCCATCAGAATCCTAGAGGAGAACATAGGCAGTAACCTCTTCGATATCAGCCACAACAACTTCTTTCAAGATATGTCTCCAAAGGCAATGGAAACAAAAGCGAAAAGGAACTTTTGGGACTTCATCAAGATCAAAAGCTTCTGCACAGCAAAGGAAACAGTCAACAAAACAAAAAGGCAACCCACGGAATGGGAGAAGATATTTGCAAATGACAGTACAGACAAAAAGTTGATATCCAGGATCTATAAAGAATTCCTCAAACTCAACACACACAAAAGACAATCATATCAAAAAATGGGCAGAACATATGAACAGACACTTCTCCAATGAACACATAAAAATCACTATCAGACACATGAAAAAATGTTCATCATCACTAGCCATCAGTGAGATTCAAATTAAAACCACATTGAGAAACCACCTTATACCAGTTAGAATGGCCAAAATTAGCAGGACAGGAAACAACATGTTTTGGAGAGGATGTGGAGAAAGGGAAACCCTCTTACACTGTTGATAGGAATGCAAGTTGTTGCAGCCACTTTGGAGAACAGTGTGGAGATTCCTCAGGAAATTAAAAATAGAGCTTCTGTATGACCCTGCAATTGCACTACTGGGTATTTACCCCAAAGATACAGATGTAGTGAAAAGAAGGTCCATCTGTACCCCAATATTTATAGCAGCAATGGCCATGGTCGCCAAACTGTGGAAAGAACCAAGATGCCCTTCAAGGGATGAATGGATAAGGAAGGTGTGGTCCATATACTGTGGAGTATTTTGCCTCCATCAGAAAGGATTAATAACCAACTTTTCTATGAATTAGGATGGGACTGGAAGAGATTATGCTGAGTGAGATAAGTCAAGCAGAGAGAGTCAATTCTCATATGGTTTCACTTATTTGTGGAACATAACAAATAACATGGAAGACAAGGGGAGATGGAGAGGTGAAGGTAGTTGAGGGAAATTGGAAGGGGAGGTGAACCATGAGAGACCATGGACTCTGAAAAACAATCTGGGGGTTTTGAAGGGGCAGTGGATGGGATGTTGGGGGAACCAGGTGCTGGGTATCAGAGAGGGCACGGATTGCATGGAGCATTGGATGTGGTGCAAAAACAATGAATACTGTTACACTGAGAAGAAATAAAACATTTTTTAAATGTTAAAAAATAAATGAATAAATAAATTAATTAATTAAAATAAAACAAAACAGTGAAAGTATCAGAGAAGTATTATTACTGAGGTTATGAAACCACATAGTAGTTTCAAAGGTGTACACACCATTACCTGCCTTTAGTTCCCAGCTTCAGTTTCACATCAGATAATTTTGATAATACTTGTAAGATACACATATATTAATTTTTTAACTATGAACTTCATAATTCATTATTTTCTCAAAGGACAAAGCATTTATCTTCTACCTGGAAATTCAGGATGTTTTTCATTGTTGTTGTTGTTGTTTGTTATAATTAACCCATGTTGAAGGGAAAAGTGCATATTGTATGGGAATGTAAACGAACTATTATCATGGAAGGATCTCAGGTCAGAATTTTTCCAAAGCTTAATCTGAGATCTTTTGAGGGTTATTTTTTTTAAGATTTTATTTATTCATTTGACAGAGAGAGAAAGATCACAAGCAGGCAGAGAGAGAGAGAGGAGGAAACAAGCTCCCCGCTGAGCAGATAGCCCAATGTGGGGCTTGATCCCTGGGCCCTGAGGATCATGACCTGAGCCGAAGGCAGAGGCTTCACCCACTGAGCCACCCAGGTGCCCCTTGAGGGTTATTTTTATCTTGAAAGGTTATATTGTGGAAAGCCTCAAAACATCAAGTTAATCTTAGATGTAACTTTTTATACTGTGAGAAGTGTTGGGAAAGAAGAACTTCCTCTGCCCTATTCTCCTTTAGCTAAACATAGAATCAAATTGACATGAGACAGATTAACAGGAGAGAATAAGATGTAACAGGAATATGTAATCATCATGCTATGTGTTCTATCACAATTATTTCCTTTTCCTCAGTCCTTATAGCAGTTTTGTTAATGTATAGCTAGTAATATCCCACTTTCTTCACTGAAGAAACTGAATTCAGAGAGGTTAAATGTTATGCCTAATGTTACACAGTTTGCAATATTAGTTAGGGGCACCCACACTTAAACATTCTAACTTTAAAGTCCATGATTTTTTCTCAACCATACATTACCCCCCATTCTTACTATATGAATAGAGAATGCCTCTTTAAGAGACATTCATCCCAAGTATGACCTGACATGCCACTGACTCCCATGGCATGTTAGTGAATCTCAGCAGCATAGCAGTTGGTGCCATATTCACATATAAAATGTTTGTGAACACTCACAACAAATTAATATACTTTGGAAAAGACGGGGACCATTCTTCTGGAGCTCTTAGACTGCAAAATATTGGCAACCAATTTTGAAAATAAACTATAATGTTAATATCTAAAAGTTATTAGGCATTAAAGTGACAAAATATATAGACTAAATACTCTTTAATACAATAGCAATTCACATAAATAAAATATAGATTCTCAGTTTTCAAAATACAAGGAAGAAATCAGTGATGAATATGTCTTTATTATATAAATTATTTATTTTTTTAAAGGTTTTGTTTTGTGAGTGAGCATGAGCAGGGAGGGGAAAGTGCAGAGTGATAAGACTGCTCCCAAGCAGGAAGCCTGACACAGGACTCCATTCCAGGACCCTGAGATCATTATCTCAGCCCTAGGCATATTCTTAACTGACTGAATCACCCAGGTGCCCCTAAGTCATTTCTTTACATAAAGTTTGGATTGTGACTCATCAAACTACATATGAGTCCTATAGCAATGTCTTGTATCCAAGCAAAGGAAATTATTTGTAGTCACAGATGAAATATTTTTAATGACACTGAAGTCAAAGGGCTAAAAGCCTATCCCTTTATTTATCATATAGGATCATAAGTAAAGCATGTTGGAAATTAAATGTAAGGTATATGAGAGAGGCAAAAACTTCAGGATGAGGTGGGACCAGAATGTGGGGAGCCATTTACGATGAAAATAAAATCCTTAAAGGAGAGTTGCCTGCAGAGCAAGATATAATGACCAAGAGGGGAAATGTTAAATTTGAACTAATTCTTAGCAGCCAAAATTCCCAAACTGGTGGTGGAAGAGATTCTGTAGAAAATATATTTAAGTAGTGCTGATATTCATGGTCAGGCAGCCATATTATTGGGTTCTCTTTTTACTGAGATTTGAGTCAATGACTATTCCTATGTGAAGCTTGGGGCCAATGACACAGTATTTTAAATGTTTTCCATATCTGTAGCAGGGGGATATTTATATCATTCTCATAGAGTTTTTATGAGGGTTGACACAATAATTCTAAAGCAAGAACAAAGTAAATGTTCAGTAAGTGCATATCCAATTACTTTTCTCTCCTCCAATCCCATCTAATAGTTAAAAGGTGAAACAAGAAAGAGGGAAAAATTCCAGGCAAATGAGCTGGGTAAATGAAATTGGTATTAGGAAACATGGATATTCAGATGCCCACGACCCATCTTAGCTCATTAAGTTCTGCACTTAGTGAGATGTCTGGACATCTAAAAATACTCCCAGTTATGGTACAGATCAGTTCAGGTGAGAAGTAAGGTTGGCTTTCACCTCCTGTAGTTCACTGGGCTAACAATCTTCTGAAGTATCTATGAAGGAAAACTAGATAAATGCCACAGACATCATATGTTCTTGCCTCTTGATTTTGGTAGGAAATATTCCAAAGGAAAAAAAAATCTAGTTGATTCAAGTTTCTATGTCAGTCTCTCAGATCAACATGATGTTATATGCTAAAAGTACTTCATTTCAACTACTCTAAAACTATTATAAGCAAATGAAAGTAAAGAAATTCTCTTGGAGGAAATACTGCTGAGTTTGCTTATATCAATAGTAAAAAATAGTCTCTAGTTACTTTGATATGCCTGCTGATGTAATCTAGAGGTAAATTTAAAACTAGTAGAAATAGGGGCACCTCGGTGGCTCAGTTGGTTAAGCATCTGCCTCTGGCTCAAGTCATGATTCCAGGATCCTGGGATCAAGTCCCACATTGGGCTCTCTGCTCAGTGGGGAGCCTGCTTCTCCCTCTCCCTCTGCCTGCTGCACCCCCAGCTTGTGCTGTCTCTTACTACTTCTCTCTTTTCATGTCAAATAAATAAAATCTTTTAAAAAATAGTAAAAATAAAAGTAAACCTTATTAAAATCTCATCTATAGGTCTATTTTAACCAAATGATTAGACCAATTTTTGGTTTCTAGCACAATTATGGTGCAAACTGTATATATATATATATATATATATATATATATATATATACACACAGTGTGTGAAAATATATATAACATATTACATATATATTACATATATTTACATATATACATATATTACATACATAACATAATTTTACATATAGTTACATATAATTACATATGTAAGTATATATATGTGATTATATGTATATACATAATATACATGTAATTGCATATGTAATGACATGTAATTACATATGTATACATGTATTATATATTAATTACATATATCATTATTACATATATTAATGCATATGTAATACGTATGTTATATGTATTACATATATATTAATTACAAAAATACATGTAATTACATATGTATATATGTATATGTAATTATATATTTGTATATATAATGATGCACTATATATTCATATATTATATTCACATATTATATATCTATCAGTTATAGATATTATATATAATATGTTTATATGTGAATATTTATAAACATAATATATATTAAAGAATAATATCAGGGAGCTCCTTAGTGTGATGTAAAAATACTTTACCTCAGGATTTCACAACTAACAATCTGAATAGTAAATCTCTCACTCCAGGATTTGTTTGTTCAGAACACATTTTATCTCACATACAAGAATTTGCTCCATCTAATATTAGTGCCCAAATGTCAGAGAAGCAATAGTAGAACAACTTAGCAGGTTACATGACTTTGAAGATTTTCCTTTTTCATTTTGTTTTCTTTTCTGTTTTACTTGACTTGTAGTAGATAGTTCTTCTCCACCTACTGCTATTTCCTGCTGATAATTCCTATTAGCATAGTTGTAGAGCAAACTGATCCCTCTGCAGTCCATAGCTTTTCTCTATGATATTGAACTCTTTTTTGTCATTTTTACCAAAAGTTATTTTTTTTAAAGTACAGCAACAGAAGACTTTTTTTTAGTTCTCTTATTATAAACTTGATTTTATTTATTTTGTTATGTTATGTCACCATACAGTACATCATTAGTTTTTGATGTAGTGTTCCATGATTCTTTGTGTATAACACCCAGTCCTCCATGTAATACATGCCCTTCTTAATACCCATCACCAGGCTCCCCTATCCCTCCACCCCCTTCCCCTCTATGACCCTCAGTTTGTTTCCTGGTGTCCACAGTCTGTCATGGTTTGTCTTCCACTCTGATTCCCCCCCTTCCTTTTTCCCTTCCATTCCCTAATATTCTTTGTATTATTCCTTATGTTCCACAAATAGGTAAAAGTATATGATAATTGCCTTTCCTCTGCTTGACTTATTTCACTCAGCATAATCTCCTCCAGTTCCATCCATGTTGATGCAAATGCTGGGTATTTATCCTTTCCGATGGCACAGTAATATCACATTGTATATATGGACCACATCTTCATTATCCACCCATCTGTTGAAGGTCATCTTGGCTCCTTCCACAGTTTGGTTATCATGGACATTACTGTTATGAACATCAGGGTGCATGTGGCCCTTCTTTTAGCTATATCCGTATCTTTGGAATAAATACCCTGTAATACAACTGCTGAGTCATAAGGTAGCTCTAGTTTTAAATTTGAAGAACCTCCACACTCTTTTCCAAAGTGGCTGCACCCACTTGTATTCCCACCAATAGTATAAGAAGTTTCCCATTTATCCACAACCTCTCCAACATTTGCTGTTTTTTGCCTTGTCAATTTTTGCCATTCTAAGTGATGTAAGGTGGTATCTCAATGTGGTTTTGATTTGAATTGCCCTGATAGCTAATGATGTTGGATATTTTTTCATGTGTCTGTTAGTCATTTTTATGACTTTGTTAGAGAAGTATCTGTTCATGCCTTCTGCCCATTTTTGGACAGGATTATCTGTGAGTTTTTTTGGAGGAGTTGTGTTGAGTTTGAGAAGTTATTTATAGATCTTGGATACCAGCAATTTATCTGTAGTGTCATTTGCAAATACATCCTCCCTGGTATTTCCCTGGGTTGCATCTTAGTTATTTTTTGTTTGTTTGTTTTGTTTTTTTTTCTTTTTTCAATTTATTTATTTTCAGAAAAACAGTATTCATTATTTTTTCACCACACCCAGTGCTCCATGCAGTCCGTGCCCTCTATAATACCCACCACCTGGTGCCTCAACCTTCCACACCCCCACCACTTCAAACCCCTCAGATTGTTTTTCAGAGTCCATAGTCTCTCATGATTCCCCTCCCCTTCCAATTTACCCCAACTCCCTTCTCCTAACACCCCTTGTCCTCCATGATATTTGTTATGCTCCACTTATTTGTGGAGCATAA
>NC_081575.1:53133277-53134817 GCF_022355385.1 Mustela nigripes | reverse complement strand
TACCCCAACTCCCTTCTCCTAACACCCCTTGTCCTCCATGATATTTGTTATGCTCCACAAATAAGTGAAACCATAGGATAATTGACTATCTCTGCTTGACTTATTTCACTCAGCATAATCTCTTCCAGTCCCATCCATGTTGCTACAAAAGTTGGGTATTTATCGTTTCGGATGGAGGCATAATACTCCATAGTGTATATGGACCACATCTTTTTGTTTGTTTGCTTGTTTTGACTGTTTCTTTTGCTGTGCAGACGCTTTTTATTTTGATAAAGTCCCAATAGTTCATTTTCACTTTTGTTTCCCTTGCCTTTTGGAGATCTGTCTTGAAATAAGTTGCTATGGCTGATATCAAAGAGGTTACTGTCTATGTTCTCCTGTAGGATTTTGATGGATTCCTTTCTCACACTGAGGTCTTCCATCCATTTATTTATTTTTTAAAAAATTTTATTTATTTGTTTATTTGACACAGAGAGAGAGAGAGACAGCGAAAGAGGGAACACAAGCAGGGAGAGTGGGAGAGGGAGAAGCAGGCTTCCCACTGAGCAGGGAGCTTGATGCAGGGCTCAATCCTAGGACCTGGAGTCATGACCTGAGGTGAATGCAGACACTTAATGCCTGAGCCACTGAGGTGCACCTCTTTCATCCATTTAGAGTTTATCTTTGTGTATGGTGTAAGAGAATGGTTGAGTTTCATTCTGTATATAGTTGTCTAATTTTCCCAACACAATTTATAGAACAGAAGACTTTCTAAACATATTGATACCCTCACCAGTTTTCTGCAAATATCTTTGCTCAGGTTTGAATTATTCTAAAAAGAATTCACAAGAGTGTTTTCCCAAATTTATTTCATCTGCATATTCTTTATAATAAGCCTGCAAAAACACACATCACTTGGATTACTGCTCTAAAACTCTTTATCCTCTCCCCTCTCCTAGATTTCTCTTTATCAGTCCATTCTCCAATAACTACTCTCCTTTTCATACTAAATTCCAACACTGATTATGTATGGTTCTACCTTTACTGCTTTAAAAAAATTTTCAGCTATTTCTCATGATATATTTTTAAGTTTAGTTACATTCACATCTTTTCATGTTTTGGCCCACATGTTCTGACCTTTCTATACTTTTCTTTCTGGTTACTTGATTTTTTTTTTTTGAGGATATGTAACCATTTATTTCATTTTTAATTGTACTTCGATAACCATTTGCATTTTTTTACATTTATTTATTTATTTATTTATTTATTTATTATTTTTTATTTTTTATAAACATATATTTTTATCCCCAGGGGTACAGGTCTGTGAATCACCAGGTTTACACACTTCACAGCACTCACACAAGCACATACCCTCCCCAATGTCCATAATCCCACCCCCTTCACCCAACCCCCCTCCCCCCAGCAACCATCAGTTTGTTTTGTGAGATTAAGAGTCACTTCTGGTTTGTCTCCCTCCCAATCCCATCTTGTTTCATTGATGCTTCTCCTACCCACTTAAGCCCCCATGTTGCATCACCACTTCCTCATATCAGGGAGATCA
>NC_081575.1:53115499-53128277 GCF_022355385.1 Mustela nigripes | reverse complement strand
TCTTCTGGGGGAGGGGCCTGTTGTAGTGATTCTCAAGTGTCTTTGCCCCAGGCAGAATTGCACCGCCCTTACCAGGGGCCGGTGTGACTAATCCGCTCGGGTTTGCTTTCAGGAGCTTTTGTTCCCTGAGTGCTTTCCGTAGAGTTCCGGAGGACGGGAATACAAATGGCCGCCTCCTAGTCTCCGGTCCGGAGGAGCTGCGAGCCCAGGGCCCCACTCCTCAGTGCACCCTCAGAGAACAGTGCCCAGTTACCCCTGTTTGCCTGACCTCGGGCCGCGCTCCGAGCTCAGTGAGCCTGCGACCGGTTCAAGGTAACAGCGAGCTGCGAGCGAACTTACTGTCTCTGTATCCGGCTCTGTCTCTGTCTCTGTATCCAGC
Organism: Mustela nigripes; assembly: GCF_022355385.1. Classification (NCBI taxonomy): domain Eukaryota; kingdom Metazoa; phylum Chordata; class Mammalia; order Carnivora; family Mustelidae; genus Mustela; species Mustela nigripes. The sequence goes on along the minus strand of NC_081575.1, from coordinate 53,127,898 downwards.
TTTCCCGTTCCAATACCCGCAAGCTCCGTGACACTCAGATACCCCCAATCCTTCTGTGACCCTGTGGAACGTGAGGCCACGCTGACCCCGCGTGGGCTTCGCCCCGGGTAACCTCTGGAGCGATGTCCCTCAGCGGAACAGACTTTTAAAAGTCCTGATTTTGTGCGCCGTTGCTCCACCGCTTTCCAGGAGCCGGCCCCTCCCCCCGGGGTCTATCTTTCCGTCGCTTTGGATTCACTTCTCCGCCGGTCCTACCTTTCAGAAAATGGTTGTTTTTCTGTTTCCAGAATTGCTGTTCTTCTTCTCTTCGATCTGCCGATGGATTTTCAGGTGTTTGCAATCTTTAGATAAGCTATCTAGTTGATCTCCGGCTAGCTGAAGTACTCTCAGCCTGCTACTTCTCCGCCATCTTGACTCCTCCGCCTAAATGACTATCTTAAATCCAAAGTAGAGACTGTGGGATTCATTTCCGTATATGTTAAAAGGTGGGGGGCACCTGGGTGACTCTGTAGGTTAAGTGTCTGCCTTCAGCTCAGCTAATGATCTTGGGGTCCTGGAATCAAGCCCCACATGGGGCTCCCTGGTCAGTGGGGAGTCTGCTTGTCCCTCTCCCTCTGCCCCTCACCCTTACTCATGTTCTCTCTCTCTCTCTCTCTCTGTTCTTTCTCTCAAATAAATTAAAAATCTTTAAAAAATCTTGCCATGATATATCTTTGAGATTGGAACCCATGTTAGAGGACACTCTAATTTCATTTTTTCCTCAAATTTAATTTTTTTTAAAAAATTATTATGTTCTGTTAGTCACCATATAATACATTAGTTTCTGATGTAGTGTTCCATGATTCATTGTTTGCATATAACACCCAGTGCTCCATGCAATACATGCCCTCCTTAATACGCATCACCAGACTAACCCATTTCCCCAATCCCCTTCCCCTCCAAAACCCTCAGTTTGCTTCACAGCTTCACAGAGTCCACAGTCTTTCATGGTTCATCTCTCCCTCTGATTTCTCCCCCTTCATTTTTTCCTTCCTTCTCCTAAAGTCCTCCATGCTATTCCTTACATTCCTCAAATAAATGAAACCATATGATAATTGTCTTTCTTTACTTGACTAATTTCACTTAGCATAATCCCCTCCAGTTCCATTCATGTTGATGCAAATGGTGGGTGTCCATCCTTTCTGATGACTGAGTAATACTCCATTATATATATGGACCACATCTTCTTTATCCATTTCCTTTTTAACTGATTCAAAAAATCTGAATTTTCTATGTAGAGATCAATCAATATTCCATTGCTTCATTTCACTTCTATCAATAGTGAATAGGTAACTTTCACAAAAAGTATACTACCCAATCTTAACATTGGGAATAAATTCACTCAAGATGATTTTGGGAACCTGTAGGCTAGGGTTCTTTCATAGGCAATCATTCCTTAGTAGATTTTTAATGAAATTTAAAAGGATAGCATAGCATGTTTAAATCACTCATTTATTACTTTGCTTTTTTAAAGATTTTATCAAATTCCAGTTACTTAACATAGAGTGTAATATTAGTCCCAGGTGTACAATTTAGTTATTCAACACTTCCATACAACACCCAGTTCTCATCACAGGTGCACTCTTTAATCTTCATCACCTATTTAACCCATCTCCCCACCCACCTCCTCTCTGATAACCATCAGTTTCTTGTCTAGGTACGTCTGTTTCTTGTTTGATTCTCTCTCTTTCTTTCCCTTTGCTCATTTGTTTTGTTCTTCAAATTTCACATATGAGTGAAATCATATGGTATTTTTCTTTCTCTGACTGACTTATTTTGCTTAGCATAATACATTATAGCTCCAACCATGTCATTGTAAATGGCAAGATTTCATTTTTTTATGACTGAGTAATATCCTATTGTAAATATATACCACATCTTCCTTATCTATTCATTAGTCAATGGACACTTGGACTATTTCTATAATTTGGCTAATGTAGATAATGTTGCTATAAACATCAAAATGCATATATCCTTTGAATTAATATTTATGTAATATTTGGATAAATAGTAGTGTAACTGATGGGTCATAGGGTAGTTCTATTTTTTTTTAGTTTTTTTAAATTTATTTTTTATTTATTTTCACCATAACAGTATTCATTATTTTTGCACCACACCCAGTGCTCCATGCAATACATGCCCTCTATAATACCCACCACCTGGTACCCCGACCTCCCACCCCTTCAAAATCCTCAGATTGTTTTTAAGAGTCCATATTCTCTCATGGTTCACCTCCCCTTCCAATTTCCCCCAACTCCTTTCTCCTCTCTATCTCCCCATGTCCTCCATGCTATTTGTTATGCTCCACAAATAAGTGAAACCATATGATAATTGACTCTCTCTGCTTAACTTATTTCATTCAGCATAATATCTTCCAGTCCTGTCCATGTTGCTACAAAAGTTGGGTATTCATCCTTTCTGATGGAGGCATAATACTCCATAGTATGTGGAGTATCTTCTTTATCCATTCATCCATTGAAGGGCATCTTGGTTCTTTCCACAGTTTGGCAACCGTGGCCATTTCTGCTATAAACATTGGGGTACAGATGGCCCTTCAATTCACTACATCTGTATCTTTGGAGTTATCTCCATAGAGTATTATGCCTCCATCAGAAAGGGTAGTTCTATTTTTAAAATTTTTGAGGAACTCCCATACTGTATTCCAGAGTGGCTGCCCCAGTTAATATCCCCCAAAACATTGCAAACATGTTCCTCTTTCTTCACATCCTCACTAACACTTGTTGTTTCTTCTATTGTTGATTTTAGCTATTCTGACAGGTGTAAGGGGTTATCTCATTATACTTTTGATTTGCATTTCCCTGACTATGAATGATGTTGAGCATCATAACACATTTCATGTGTCTGTTGGCCATCTGTTTATTTTTCATGGGAATAATGTCTGTTTATGTTTTCTGCCCATTCATAATTGTATTATTGGTTTTGGGAGATGTTTATTTGAATCAGGTTATATATATATATAACCTTTTATTGCACCTGTCATTTGCAAATTTTTTCTTCCATTCCTTAGCTTATCTTTTAGTTTTGCTGATTCTTTCCTTCATTGTGCCGTTTTTTATTTTGATGAAGTCTCAATAGTTTATTTTTGCTTGCATCTGGAGACATATCTAGTAAGACGTTGCAACAGCCAATGTCAAAGAGGTTAGCACCTATATTCTCTTCTGGGATTTTTTATGGTTTCAGGTCTCACACTTAGGTCTTTAAACCACATTGAATTTATTTTGGTGTGTGGTGTAAGAAACTGTTCCAGTTCCATTCTTCCCCATGTTTCTTTCCAGTTTCTCCAGCACCATGTGTTGAAGGGACATCCTTCCTCCCATTGGATATTCTTTTGTGCTTTCTTGAAGATTGACTGACCACACACTTGTGGGTTCATTTCTGGGCTTTGTATTCATACCTAAATAAGAGATATGAATCTATGTGTCTATTTTTGTGCAACTATCATGCTATTTTGATGATTACAATGTGTTAATATAACGTGAAGTTTGGAATTATAATGTCTTCAGGTTTCCTTTTCTTTTTCAAGGCTGTTTTGGATGTTCTGTGGTTCCATATAAATTTTAAGATTGTTTAATTTTGGGACAAAAACTGTTGGTATTTTGATAGGAATAGCATTACATAATTAGACTACATTAAAAAATATAGATATTTTACAATACTTTTTCTTCCAATCCATGAGCATGGCAAGTTTTTCTATTTCTTTCTGTCATCTTCAATCTCTGTCATGAGTGATTTATAGTTCAGAGAATACAGGTCTTGCACCTCTTTGGTTAGGTTAACTCCTAGCTATCTTATTGTTTTGGTGCAATTTTAAATGGGATTGACTCCTTATTATATTTTTCTGCTGCTTCAATATTAGTATATAAAAATGCAACAGATTTCTGCACATTTATTTTGTTCCTGTGACTTTACTGAATTTGTATAATAGTTTTAGAAGTTTTTTGGTGGAGTCTTCTGGGTCTTCTATATAGAGTATCATGTTGAATGCAAATAGTGAAAGTTGGACTTCTTCCTTGCTGATTTTGATACCTTCTCTCTCGCTCTCTCTCTCTCTCTGTGTGTTTGTATGTGTGTGTGTGTGTGTATGTTGTCTGACTGCTGTGACTAACACTTCCAGTACTGTTAAATAGCAGTGATGAGAGAAGCACCTGTATCTTTTACCTGACCATAGTTGAAAAGCTCCCAGTTTTTTTTCCCATTTAGATGATATTATCTGTGGGTTTTTTATATATGGCCTTTATAATGTTGAGGTAAACCCCTTCCATTCCTACTTTCTTGATGATTTTTATCATGAATGGAATTTGTCTTTTGTTAAACTCCTTTTCTGCATCTATTGAAATGGTTATATTGTTCTTATCCTTTCTTTTATTAATGGGGCTTTTCACATTGATTGATTTATATTGAACAACTCTTTCAGCCCAGGAATAAATCCCACTGATTTATGGTGAATTATTTTTTAAAGATTTTATTTATTCATTGGCAAAAGAGCAAGAGAGAGAGAGAGAACACTCAAGTGGGGGGAAAGGCAGAGGACAAGAGAGAGAAAATCTCAAGTAGACTCCCTGCTGAACATGGAACTTGATGTGGGGCTTGATCCCAGGACTCTGAGATCATGACCAAAGCCAGTCAGACTGTTAACTGAGACACCAAGACAAACCTGGTGAATGATTCTATTTAATATATTGCTGAATTTAATTTTCTAGAACTTTTTTAAAGATTTTATTTATTTATTTGACAGAGAGAGAGAGAGATCACAAGTAGGCAGAAAGACAGGCAGAGAGAGATAGAGAGAGATGGGAAAGCAGACTCCCTGCCTAGCAGAGAGTCCAATGTGGGGCTCAATCCCAGGACCCTGAGACCATGATCTGAGCCGAAGGCAGAGGCTTAACCCACTGAGACACCCAGGTGCTCCTAATTTGCTAGAATTTTAATGAAAACTTTTTCATCTATGTTCATCAGGGATACTAGCAGGTAGCTTTGGCTTTTAATGGAGTCTTTAGTGGGTTTTGGTATCAGGCCTGGCATCAGAATGAATTTGGAAGTTTTCCTTCCAATTTGATTTTTTCTGGAATATTTTGATTAGAACATATATTATCTCTTTTTAAAATGTTTACTAAAATTCACCTGTGAAGCTATCTGGCCCTGAGATTTTGCTTATTGGCAGGTTTTTTGTTTGTTTTTGATTACTGAAGCAATTCCTTTGTTGTTTATCAACCTAAGTTTTCTATTTCTTCCTTTTTCAGTTTTGGCAGTTTATATGTTTCTAGGAGTTTATCCATTTCTTCCTGGTTTTGCAGTCTGTTAGTGTATAGCTGCTCATAACAGTCTTTTATAATTGCTTGTATTTCTGTGGTGTTGGTTGTTATTTCTCCTCTCTCATTGTGATTTTATTAATTTGGGTTTTCTCTTTTATTTTGATAAGTACAGCTGGAATTTTATCAATTTTATTGATCTTTTTTTCAAAGAACCAGCTCCTGATTCTATTGATCAGTTCTTTTAGGTTTAATATATTTTATTTCTGTCAAATATTGATTACTTCCTTCATTCTGTTGGTTTTAGGTTTCATTTGTTATTTTTTATTGTGTTATGTTAGTCACCACACAATACATCATTGGTTTTTCAGGTAGTATTCCAAGACCCATTGTTTAAATATAACGCACATTGCTCCATGCAATACATGCCCACCTTAATACTCACCACAAGGCTCACCAATCCCTCCACCTCCTCCCCTCTAAAACCCTCAGCGTGTTTCTCAGAGTCCATAGTCTCTCATGGTTCTGCTCCCCCTCTGATTTCCCCCAGTTCACTTTTCCTTTCCTTCTCCTAATGTTGTCCATGTTATTCATTATGTTCCACAAGTAAGTGAAACCACATAATAATTGACTTTCTCTGCTTAATTTATTTCACTCAGCATCTCCTCAAGTCCCATCTATATTGATGCAAAAGTCAGGTATTCATCCTTTCTGGTGGCTAAGTAATATTCCATTGTATATATGGACCACATTTCTTTATCTGTTGTTCCATTGAAGGACACCTCAGCTCATTCCACAGTTTGGCTACTGTGAATATTGCCACTAAGAACATTGGGGTGAATGTGGCCCTTCTTTTCACTACATCTGTATCTTTCAGGTAAATACCCAGTAGTGCAATTGCTGGGTCATAGGGTAGCTCTATTTTTAATTTTTTTGAGGAACCTCCACACTGTGTTCCAAATTGGCTTTCCCACCAACTTGCATTCCCACCAACAGTGTAACAGGGTTCCCCTTTCTCTACATCCTCTCCAACTTTTGTTGTTTCATGCTTTGTTAATTTTTGCCATTCTAACTAGTATAAGGTAGTATTTCAATATCATTTTGATTTAAATTTCCCTGATGGCTAATGGTGATGAACATTTTTTCATGTGTCTGTTAGCCATTTGTATGCCTTCTTTGGAGAAGTGTCTCATGTGCTCATGAGACAAGTGCTCATGTCTTCTGCCCATTTTTTGAATTGATTATCTGTTTTTTAGGTGTTGAGTTTGAGATGATCTTTATAGATCTTGGATATCAACCCATAGTCTGTAGTGTCACTTGCAAATATCTTCCCCCATTCTTGGGTTGTCTCTTTGTTTTGTTGACTGTTTCTTTTGCTGTGGAGAAGCTTTTTATCTTGATGAAGTCCCAAAAGTTTATCTTTGCTTTTGTTTCCCTTGCCTTTGAAGACATGTCTTGAAAGAACTTGCTGTGACTGATGTTGAAGAGGTTACTGCCTATGTTCTCTCCTCACACTGAGGACCTTAAGCCATTTTGAGTTCATCTTTATGTAAGGGAAAATGGTCGAGTTTCATTCTTCTATACAAAGCTGTCCATTTTTTCCAGCACCACTCATTGAAGACACTGTCATTTTTCCACTAGATATTTTTTCCTGCTTTGTCGAAGATTATTTGAGCATAGAGGTGAGGGCCCATATCTGGACTCTCTAGTCTGTTCTATTGGTTTATGTGTCTGTCTTTGTTCCAGTACCATGTCTTATTGATCACAACTTTGTAATTAAGCTTGAAATCAGGCAATGTGATGCCCCCAGCTTTGTTTTTATTTTCCAACATTTCCTTGGCAATTCTGTGTCTTTTCTGGTTCCATACAAATTTTAGGATTATTTGTTCCAGCCTTTGAAAATGCCATTAGTATTTTGATTGGGATGGCATTGAAAGTATAGATTACTTTGGGCAGCATAGACATTTTAACGATGTTTATTCTTCGGATCCGTGAGCATGGAATGTTTTCCATCTTTTTGTGTCTTCTTTAAATTCTTTCATTAGTGTTCTGTAGTTCCCCAAGTATAGACACTTCATGTCTTTAGTTAGGTTTATTCCAAGCTATCTTATGGTTTTTGGTGCACCTGTAAATGGAATCTATTCTCTAATTTCCCTTTATACAGTTTCATTGCCAATGTATAGAAAAGTAACTGATTCCTGCCACATTACTGAATTGCTGTGTGAGTTCTAGTAATTTGGGGGTGGAGTTTTTTTTTTTTTTCCACACAAAGTATCATGTCATCTGTGAAGAGAGAGTGTTTGACTTCTTTACCAATCTGAATACCTTTTATTTCTTTTTTTGTCTGATTGCTGTTGTTAAGACTTCTAGCACTTTGTTAATAACAGTGGTCAGAGTGGACATCCTTGTTGTGTTACTGATCTCAATGGGAAGGCTGTCAGCTTTTCCCCATTGAGAATGATATTCACTGTGGGTTTTTCATCGATAGATTTTATGAAGCTGAGGAATGTTCCCTCTATCCTTATACTCTGAAGAGTTTTATCCAAGACAGGATGCTGTATTTTGTCAAATGATTTTTCTGCATTGATTGAGAGGACCCTGTGGTTCTTCTTTCCTCTCTTACTGATTTGTCCTAGAACAATGATTCATTTGTGAATGGTGAACAACTCCTGCATCCCAGGTATAAATTCCTCCTGGTCATGGTAGATAATCTTTTTAATGTATTATTGGATCCTACTGGCTCAGATCTTGTTGAGAATGTTGACATCTATATTCATCTGGAATATTGGTCCGAAATTCTCCTTTTTGATGGGGACTTTGCCTGGTTTGGGGATCAAGGTAATGCTGGGTTCATAGGAAGAGTCTGGAAGTTTTCCTTCTGTTTCTATTTTTTTAAAGCTTCAGGAGAATAGGTATTATTTCTTCTTTGAATGTTTGGTAGACTTCCCCAGGGACTCCATCAAGTCCTGGACTTTTGTTTTTTGGGAGGTGTTTTAGCATTGCATTGATCTCGATGCCCCTGTGCCTCCAAAACCATGAGCAATACTGGTCTGGGCAAGCCCGGGCCTGGTGGCTGCAGTTCCCAGAACCACTGACCTGAACCCACCCCAGGTGTGCTCAGCCCTAGCAATGGTGAAGACAACGGAGGTGGCTGTGGTGCTCACGGTAGCCACCAGCCCCAAGGACCAGTGACTGTAGCCTGTGCTGAGTGTGCTCAGGTGTGTACAAGCGCTGGCTGTGGGTAGACACTAGCTGCAGCCTTCCTGGGACCATGGGTTTGGGTGTGCCTGTGACCTCCTGACCCCAGCAGTTGTCCCTTAAGTCTCTTTGTTCTGTTTGAGTGCTGCTATTAGTCTTTTTCTGACTCACAGCCAAGGGTCTCCAAATTATTACTGGTCCCCAAGTGCAGACACTTTTGCATTGGGGTGTTATTTTCCAATGGCTCCCTTCTGGGGGCTACCTTCCACTTCTGTTTATCCTCCAACATCTGTCCGGGCATTACCAACTCCTGTGTACCTCTCCACTGATGATCCTCTGCCCCTGTAGAGATCCAGAAGTATGTAATCTTACATCTCAGGATGATTTCATGAGTGTTAAAGAGACAATCTGAGGAATCTAAAGTGGCAGGGGGGTGGGAGGTTGGGGTACGAGGTGGTGGGTATTATAGAGGGCACGGATTGCAGGGAGCACTGGGTGTGGTGAAAAATAATGATACTGTTATGCTGAAAATAAATTTTTTTTTAATTAAAAATAAATAAATAAATACTCATCATATCAAAAAAAGAAACAAAACAAAACAAAAAAAAAAAGAGTGCTCTGATAGATATCTAGCCCAATTCAGGGAACCAGTTGAAATGGGGTCTCCTACTCCTCTGCCACCTTGCCCCTCCCTCCAATTCATTATTTTTTTACTAGTTCTCTTCAGTGTAAAGCTAAGTAGTTTGAGATTTTTCTTGCTTCATGAAGTAGGCCTGTATTGCTACATACTTCCTCTTAGGACCTCTTTTGCTACATCTCAAAGGTTTTGAATAGTCATGTTTTCACTTTTATTCATTTCCATGTGTTTTTTTTTTTTCAATTTCTTCTTTAATTTCCTGGTTGACTCATTCATTTGTTAGTAACATGTTTAACATCCATGTGCCTGTGGTCGTTCTAAATTTTTTCATGCGGTTGACTTCTAGTTCAAGAGTGTTATGTTCAGAAAAGATGCATAGTATGACTTCAATTTTTTTCTATTTCTTAAGACCTGATTCATGAGCTAATATATGATCTATTCTGAAGAATGTTGCAGGTAACTTGAAAACTATGTGTATTCTGCTGTTTAAGATGAATGTTATGAATATATTTGTTAAGTAGATCTGTTCCAGTGTATCATTCAAAGCCATTGTTTCCTTCTTTATTTTCTGTTTAGATGATCTGCCCATTGATGTAAGTGTGGTATTAAAGTTCCATACTATTACTGTACTATTATCTGACATTTCCTTTATGTTTGTTATTAATTGCTTTTGTTTAATATTTGGTGTTCCCATGTTGAATACGTAAAGATTCCCCATTGTTATGTCTTTTCCTTGGATTGTTCTTTTTATTTTTATATAGTGTCCTTTGTTTCTTATTACATATTTGATTTAAATATAGTTTGTCTGATAAAAGTATTGTTATTCCTGCATTCTTTTTTTAAGGATTTATTTATTTATTTATCTGACAGACAGAGATCACAAGTAGGCAGAGAGGGGGCAGAGAGACAGGAATAAACAGGCTCCCTGCTGATCAGAAAGCCCGATGTGGGGCTTGATCTCAGGGTCCTGGAATCATGACCTGGGCTGACGGCAGAGGCTTTAACCCACTGAGCCACCCAGGCACCCCTATTTCTGCATTCTTTTGAGGTACAGATGTAAGACAGATATTTCTCCATCCTCTTACTATCAATCTGCAGGTATCTTTAGATCTCAAATGAGTTTCTTGTAGTCTGTAGATAGATGAGTCTTATTTTCATATCCACTCTGATGTCCTATGTCTTTTGATTGGAGCACTTAATCCATTTACATTCAAAGCACCAGGCCCTGGGCACTAAATAACCATTTCTTCAAAAGCCATTTCTTTAAATAGCAGGAAACATTATGGATTTTTCTAACACAGAGTAGAAGAGAGAGACTTAGAAAAAAATGCCAAATCTGAGGAATTTATTGCACATGATAGAATGTGATAAGTCCATGGCCATAGATCTAAGACAAACAAATACAGGTAATATGTGTAATGGAGAATATAAGGCAACTATCAGAAGTATACTCATTGTGCTTGATAAAAAGATATGATATCAGTGAGACCCTTACCATAGAGATAAAAGTGTTAAGCAAGTATCAGAGATGAAGAGTGCCATAAATGAGATTAGAAACATGCCTCATGTAATGAATGGCTAGAAGAAGCAGAAGAATGAATTAGTGACCTAAAAGACCAAGTAATAGTAAGTAATGAATCTGAACAAATGAGAGAAATAATTATGCAACAAGAGAAGACATTGGGAATCAAGTGACTCCATAATATATAATAGCATTTGAATTATAAGAAGAAGAAAGAGAAAAGGGGGAAAATTGTTTAAAATAATACCTGAAAACTATGTTAATCTGGGAAGAATCCTGACATCCATTCAGATCTAGGAGGCAGTGAGAATTCCCATCAATATCAACAAAACCAGGCAAACAAAAATAAATTTTTAATTTTTTTTTAATTGAGAGAGATTGAGCAAGTTGTGAGAAGGGCAGAGGGAGAGAATCATCAAGCAGCCTCTCTGCTGAGCACAGAGCCTGTTGGATTCTCAACCTTGTGACCCATTAGGTCATGACCTGAGCTGAAAACAAGAGTTGGATGCTTAACCAACTGAGCCACCCAGGCACCCCAACAACAAGACATAATTAAATTGCAAAATATAGCAATAAAGAAAAACATCTTAAAAGCAATGAGACAAAAGAGGTCCTTAGCTTACAAGGGAGACCCATAAGGCAATGTTGAGTTTTTTCAACAGAAACTTGCCAAGTCAGAAAGGAGTAATATGATATATTCAATGTACTACATGGGAAAAACATACAAAAAATAGTCTATCTGGTAAGACTATTATTCAGAATTGAAGGAGAGAGAAAAAGTTTTCCAGACAGGGATGCCTGGGTGCTCAGTCAGTTAAGTGTCTGCCTTCAGCTCCAGTCATGATCCCAGAGTCCTAGGATCCAATCCCATATCAGGCTCCCTGCTCAGCAGGGAGTTTGCTTCTCTCTCCCTCTCCCACATTCTCTGATCCTCCACCTGTCCATGCTCTCTCTCTCTCTCTCACTCACTCTCTCTCAAATAAATAAATAAAATCTTAAAAAAAAAGGTTTTCCCAGACAAATAAAACTAAAGTAATTCATGACCATGAAACCAGCCCTACAAGAAATATTAAGGTGTACTCTTGGATAGAAAGAAGAAACCAAAAGGTGACAAAGAAAAAAAGGGAAGAGAGAAAATCTCCAGAAACATTGACACAACTAGTCAAATGGAAGTACATACAAATCTATCAACAATTTATATGAATGTAAATGAACTAAATGCTGCAATAATAAGAAATATGGTGTCAGGATGGATAAAAAAATAAAAAAGACCCATCTATTTGGATCTATTTGGTGCCTACCAGAGTCTCATTTTAGACACAAAGACACCTGCAGATTGAAAATTAGGAGATAGAGAAAAATTTGTCATGTAAATGGACATCGAAAAAAAGCAAGAGTACTAATACTTAGAGCAGAAAACTAGATTTTAAAACAATGACTGTAAATAAGAGATGAAGAAGGGCACAATATGATAATAAAGGGGATTACCAACAAGATCTAACAATTTTATGTATTTATGTCCCAAACATGGGAACACCCAAATATGTAAAACAATTAATAACAGGATCACCTGGGTGGCTCAATCAGTTAAGCATCTGCCTTCTGCTCAGAGCATGACCTCAGGGTCCTGGAATCAAGCCCTGCATCAGGCTCCTTGTTCAACAGGGAGCCTGTTTCTCCCTCTCCCTCTGCCACTCCCACTACTTGTGGTCTCTCCTTTTTTTTTTTTTTTT
>NC_081575.1:53092205-53105499 GCF_022355385.1 Mustela nigripes | reverse complement strand
TTATGGACATTGGGGAGGGTATGTGCTTGGGTGAGTGCTGTGAAGTGTGTAAACCTGGTGATTCACAGACCTGTACCCCTGGGGATAAAAATATATGTTTATAAAAAATAAAAAATTAAAAAAATAGAACCATATATCATTCATATATTGCAGAAAAAGCATTGGACAAAATACAACATCCATTCATGATAAAGCCCCTCCACAAAGTAGATTTAGAGGGAACATACTTCAAAATAGTAAAGGCCAAATGTGAAAAATTCACAGCTATTATTACCCTCCATGGGGAAAAATCTGACAGTTTTTCCTCTGAGGTCATGAGCAAGACATGGATGTCCATTCTCACCACTATGTTACTTAATACAGTTTGGAAGGTCTTGCCACAGCAACCAAACAACACAAAGAAATAAAGGACATCCAAATCAGCAAGCAAGAAGTCAAACTTCTGCTATTTGCATAAGTCTTCGAGGTGACATGATCCTCTATACAGAAAACCTAAAAGACGCCACCAAAAAATTGATAGAATGGATAAGCAAATTCAGTAAAGTTGCAGTATACAAAATCAAAATACAGAAATCTTTTGCATTTCTACATACCAATAATGGAGCAGAAATATAAATCATGAAGTCAATTCTATATATGATTGCATCAAAGCCAATAAGATACATAGGAATTAACTTCACCAAAGAGGTAAAAGGTATGTATTCTAAAAACTATAAAACATTGAACAAAGAAATTGAAGATGGCACAAACAAATGCAAAACTATAATATGCTTTTGTCTTGGAAAAAAAAATGTTAAAATTTCTATACTATCCAAAGCACTGTACACATATAATGCAATCCCAATTGAAATACCACCAGCACTTTCCTACAGCTGTAACAAACAATCCTAGAATTTGCATGAAAAAGTGAAATCCCCAATTAACCAAAAAAATCTTGAAAAAGAAAAACAAAGGTGGAAGCATAAAAATTCCAGACTTCAAGTTATATTACAAAGCTATAATGATACAGAGAGTATGGTACTGGCACAAAAACAGACATAGATCAATGGAACCTAATAGAGAACCCAGAAATGGTCCCCACAACTATATGGCCAATTGATCTTTGACAAAGCAGAAAAGAGTATACAATGGGAAAAATACAGTCTATTCAACAAATAGTGTTAGTAAAACTGGACAGCAACAAGTACAGGAGTTAAACTGGACCAGTGTTTTACACCATACAGAAAAAAAAAAAAATTCAAAATGAATGAAAGATCTAACTGAGACAGGAAACCACCAAAATCCTAGAGGAGAACACAGACAGTAACATCTTTGACAGCAGTTGTAGCAACTTATTACTATGTCTCCTGAGGCAAGGGAAATGAAAGTACAAACAAACCATTGAGACTACCTTAAAATTAAAAGCTTCATCACAGCAAAGAAAACAATCAGCAAAACTAAAGTCAAATTTTGGGATGAGAGAAGATATTTGCAAGGGATATATCTGATAAAGGATTAGTATCTAAAATCTGTAAAAACTTATAACACTTAACACCCAAAAAAACCCAAATAATCCAATTAAAAAATGGACAGAAGGGGAGACAAGATAGCGGAGAAGTAGGAGGAGGCTCCATTTCAACCTGTACCCTAAACTGAGCTGATTACCTACCAAAGAACTCCGATCACCCATGAAATCAGCCTGAGATCAGAATTATACACGTGTGGATCTCTATCGGGGCAGAAGACACCAGTGGGCAGGTAAAGCAGAGTTGGAACGTCAGACTGATATTGGAAGATAAACAAAAGAGGGAGGGAGCCACCAGAAACTAACCATCGGAAAGTAATACCCCAATACGAGAGTGCCCTGTGACTGGGGACCAGCATTAACTTGGAGTCTGGTTAAAAGCACTCAAAAAGAGCAAAGGATTGCAGGGGTAAATTGTGGGAATTGGAGCAGTTAGGGACAGGGGCTTAAGTCCCCGGACCCAGGACAGCTACCCTTGGCACTGAGCCAAAGAGAGTGCAGCGGAGAAACCAGGTCTTGGTCCCTGAACTGTGATCACATCTGAGAGTGCATGGGTTCTGTCTCCCATGAGAGGCTGGGAGCCTCACCAGCCGGCAGAAGCACAGACTTTTTGCCATCCCCATGCACGCACCGTGCTGTGCTATCAGAGCCTGAGTCACACATCACACCCTTCCCTGAGAGAGGTGTGTGCAGGTGCCAGCCCAGCACTCTTGGATCTGGAAAGATGAGGCACTCCCAGCCTGGGCCAGTGGGAAAATCTCCATGTGGGATTGCTGCTTGGAACCTCTCTGGTGGTCTGAAGCTGCCCAGACAGCTGCCGCTGCCGTGGTTTGGGGTACAAGCAGGAGTTCCTGTGTCCCCAGGGACTGCGATTCGGAACGTGCTCTGCTAGCAGCCGAGGGGGACTTATGTGTTCTGCAGCACCCAGAAGGGAACAGACTGAGGCTTCTCTCTGAGAGGGAGGTCAGGGTGCAGTTTACTTTCCTCTAAACCTACAAAAACTATCGAAAGCTGTCAAGGCGAGAGAAAACAAATGAACAAACAAACATAAAATCCTCCAGAGAACAAAAGCCTGAAAAACCGGTTTCCTCAGATCCCACCCCCTTGAAGGTAGTGGAAGGACATAACTCAGGGAACACTACCTGAAAACCCACGTGTCAGGCCCTTCCCCCAGAAAGTCAACCGGAAAAATGAAAGAAAGAAAGAAAGAAAGAAAGAAAGAAAGAAAGAAAGAAAGAAAGAGAGACAGCAAAAGACCAACCACCACTACTTCATTGATACAACTTTTATTTTTAATTTATTCCCACTATTCTGGTTCATTTTTTTATATAAATAATTTTTTAACCTATTTAGAATCACAGTGAGATATCCAGTACATCAAATTCCATAATAACCTTCTACTTTTTGATACATATACCCATGTTTTATCTTTTGCTTTTCTATTTTTTAATTTTTAAAATTTTAGTTTAGTTTAGTTTAGTTTATTGTTTTTATTTTTATTTCTTAATATTCATATAGAGTTAAACTTCAAGGTAATCCCCTTGCCCCAATGAATGCTACCCATATAGTAAACCAATTTTTAATCCCCTTTATCTTAGGAAAGTTGAGTCCTTTAACAAAGATATCAAGATACATCCAGGAAGAATCAAAATAACCTTCCTTGTCCATACTGAGAATTTATAACCACTCTCACATCTTTTTTTTCTGCCAGTGTTTCTGTGTATTTGTGTTTGTCCCGATAGTATATAAATCTTATACTTGGGGTTCTTTTTGACGAGGTTCTTTTTATTTATTTATTTATTTACTTGTATATATGTATATTTTTTTCTCTTGTCATGTACTTTTATCAGTCTTTTTGTTTGTCTGTTTGCTGTTTGTATATCTCATAAATCTTACCTCATGGTCCATTTGGGCCAAGCTTTCTCTTTTATCTTTCTTTTTTTTTTTTCCTGTCTCCCTCTCTCTCTTTATTCTTTTTCTTTTCTTTTTTCCCTCTTTCTTTTTTCTTTCGTTTGGGTGGGGAGTCCTAATTTCTCAGATGCATTCCAGGGTGAACCTTGACTGCACTGCAGACGATACATCCAGCTACACCCGTTCAGTCATGTATCACCAAAATGACTAGGAGAAGGAATGCCAAACAGAAGAAAAATACAGAGGATGGGCCTTCTGCAACAGAACTAATGGCTATTCACATAGACAATATATCAAAAAGGGAATTCAGGCTAACAATCCAGGCAATAGTTAGGTTGGAGAAAGCCATGGATGACCAAATGAATTGATCAGGGCAAAACTGAAAGCCACCAGGGATGATGTACACAATGTTAGGGAAGAACTGAAAGCCACCAGGGATGATGTTCACAATGCTCTCAATGAGTTCCAATCTAATCTAAATTCTCTAAAAGCTAGGGTAACTGAGACAGAAGATAGAATTAGTGATCTGGAGGACAAACAGATAGAGAGAAAGGATCAGGAGGAAGCCTGGAACAAACAGCTTAGAGGATATGAAAACAGAATCCGGGAAAGAAATTATGCCATGAAACATTCCAATGTCAGAATTATTGGAATCCCTGAAGGGGAGGAGAAAGAAAGAAGTCTAGAAGATATAGTGGAACAAGTTCTCTATGAAAATTTTCCCAATCCCACAAATGGAACCAGCGTTCATGTTCTAGAGGCAGAACGGTCTCCCCTCAAGGTTATAGATTCTCGAAAGTCTTCAAGACACCTAATAGTAAGAATGAAGAATTATAATTGTAGTCAGGCCCTCTTGAAGGCAGCTAAGAATAAGAAGCTCCTTATCTACAGAGGAAAGCCAAACAATAACGTCAGACCTGCCACAGAACGCTGGCAAGTCAGAAAGGGCTGGCAAAATATATTCAGGGCACTAAATTAGAAAAACATGCAGCCAAGAATACTTCATCCAGTAAGACTGACATTCAAAATGGATGGAGAGATAAAGAGTTTCCAAGACTGGCAAGGCTTAAAAGACTATGCAACCACCAAGCTGACACTGCAGGAAACATTAAGGGGGGTTCTATAAAAGAGGAAAAATCCTAAGAATATTATTGAACAGAAATATAGAAGTAATCTACAGAAAGAAAGACTTCAAAGGTAACACAAATGTCAATAAAAACGTATCTCTCAATAATCACGCTCAATGTGAATGTTCTAAATGCATCCATAAAACGACACAGGGTTGCAGATTGGATAAAACAACAGGACTCATCCATATGTTGTCTACAAGAGACCCATTTGGAACTTAAGGATACACCAGACTGAAAGTGAAGGGATGGAGAAACATCTTTTATGCCAAGGGTGTCAAAAGAAGGCTGGGGTAGCAATTCTCATATCAGACAAATTAGATTTTAAACTAAAGACTGTAGTCAGAGATACAGAAGGACACTACATCATTCTTAAAGAGACTATCCACCAAGATAAATTGTAAATATCTATGCCCCCAATATGGGAGCAGCCAATCACATAAGAAAACTGTTAATCAAGATAAAGAGTCATATTGATATGAATACATTAATAGTAGGAGATCATAACACACCTCTCTCAGAAATAGACAGATCATTGAAGCAGAAAATCAATAAAGAAACAAGAGCATTGAATGACACATTGGACCAGATAGACCTCATAGATATATACAGAACATTCCACCCTAAAACAACAGAATATTCATTCTTCTCAAGTGCACATGGAATCTTCTTCAGAATAGGCCACACACTGGGTCACAAATCAGGGCTCAACAGATACCAAAAGGCTGAGATTATTCCCTGCATATTCTAAGATCACAATGCTTTGAAATTTGAGCTCAATCACAAGGAAAAGTTCGGAAGGAACTCAAACACCTGGAAGCTAAAACCACCTTGCTTAAGAATGCTTGGATCAACCAGGAGATCAAAGAAGAACTGAAAAAAAATCATGGAAACCAATGAGAATGAAGACACTTCAGTCCAAAACATATGGGATTCTGCAAAGGCAGTCCTAAGGGGAAGTACATAGCCATACAAGCCTTTCTCAAAAAATTGAAAAATCCAGAACACAGCAGCTGTCTCTACACCTTAAAGAAATGGAGAATCAACAACAAATCAAACCAACTCCACACATAAGAAGGGAAATCATCAAGATTAGAGCTGAGATCAAGGAGGTAGAAACCAGAGATAGAGTAGAACGTATCAATGAAACTAGAAGCTGGTTTTTTGAAAGAATCAATAAGATCGATAAACTATTGGCCACACTAATCCAAAAGAAAAGAGAGAAAGCTCAAATTCATAAAATTATGAATGAAAAGGGAGAGATCACAACTAACACCAAGGAAGTAGAAACAATCATTAGAAGTCATTATCAACAGTTACATGCCAATAAGCTAAGCAACCTAGATTAAATGAAAGCATTCCTGGAAAACTATAAACTCCCAAAATTGAACGAGGAAGAAATTGACAAATTGAATAGGCTGATATCTAGTAACGAGATTGAAGCAGTGATCAAAAGCTCCCAAAAAACAAGAGTCCAGGACCTGATGGATTCCCTGCAGAATTCTACCAAACTTTCAATGATGAAATAACATCTATTCTCCTGAAGTTGTTTCAAAAAATTAAAGCAGGAGGAAAACTTCCAGACTTTTTTGATGAAGCCAGCATTACCCTGATCCCCACACCAGGCAAAGACCCTACCAAAAAGGAGAATTTCAGACCAATATCACTGATGAATATGGATGCTAAGATTCTCAACAAGATCCTAGCATACAGGATCCAACAGCACCTTGAAAAGATTATCCACCATGACCAGGTGGGATTCATCCCTGGGCTACAAGGATGGTTCAGCATTCACAAATCAATCAATGTGATAGAACTAATTAATAAGAGAAGAGAGAACCACATGGTCCTCTCAATTTATGCAGAAAAAGCATTTGACAAAATCCAGCATCCGTTCCTGTATAGGGATAGAGGGAACATTTAAAGTATAGGGATAGAGGGAACATTCCTGAACTTCATCAAATCTGTCTATGAAAGACCCACAGCAAATATCATTCTCAATGGGAAAAAGCTCGCAGCCTTCCCGCTGAGATCAGGAACACGACAAGGATGCCCACTCTCACCACTCTTGTTCAACATAGTATTAGAAGTCCTAGCAACAGCAATCAGACAACAAAGAGAAATACAAGGTATCCAAATTGGCAATGAAGAAGTCAAAGTCTATCTCTTCGCAGATGACATGATCCCTTATGGAAAACCCAAAAGACTCCACCCCCAAACTACTAGAGCCCATATAGAAATTCAGCAACATGGCTGGATACAGAGTCAATTACAGAAATCTGTGGCTTTTTATACATTAACAATGAAAATACAGAAAGGGAAATTAGAGAATCAATTCCATTTACTATAGCACCAAAAACCATAAGATACCTGGGATTAAAGCTAACCAAAGAGGTAAAGGATCTGTACTCGAGGAACTACAAAACACTCATGAAAGAAATTGAAGAAGACCCAAAAAGATGGAAAATCATTCCATGCTCTTGGATCGGAAGAACAAACATGGTTAAAATGTCTATACTACCTATAGCCATCTATACTTTTCATGCCATTCCAATCAAAATTCCACTGGTATTCTTCAAAGAGCTGGAGCAAATAATCCTAAAATTTGTATGGAATCAGAAGAGACCCTGAATTGCTAAAGAAATGTTGAAAAACAAAAATAAAACTGGTGGCATCACGTTACCTGATTTCAAGCTTTACTACAAAGCTGTGATCACCAAGGCAGCATACTACTGGCATAAAAACCGACACATAGACCAGTGGAACAGAGTAGAGAGCCCAGATATGGACCCTCAACTCTATGGTCAAATAATCTTCGACAAAGCATGAAAAAACACACAGTGTATAAAAGACAGTCTCTTCAATAAATGGTGCTGGTAAAATTGGACAGCTATATGTAGAAAAATGAAACTCAACCATTCTCTTACACCGTACACAAAGATAAACTCAAAATGGATAAAAGACCTCAACGTGAGACAGGAATCCATCAGAGTCCTACAGGAAAACATAAGCAGTAATCTCTTTGTTATCAGCCACAGCAACTTCTTTCAAGATATGTCTCCAAAGGCAAAGGAAACAAAAGTGAAAATGAACTTTTGAGACTTCATTAAAATCAAAAGCTTCTGCACAGCAAAGGAAACAGTCAAGAAAACAAAGAGGCAACCCACAGAATGGGCGAAGATATTTGCAAATGACAGTACAGACAAAAGGTTGATATCCAGGATCTATAAAGAACTTCTCAAACTCAACACATACAAAACAGACAATCATATAAAAAAAAAATGGGCAGAAGATATGAAGAGACATTTCTCCAATGAAGACATACAAATGGCTTTCAGACACCTGAAAAAATGTTCACCATCACTAGCCATCAAATTAAAACCACATTGAGATACCACCATCCACCAGCTAGAATGGGCAAATCAGCAAGACAGGAAACAACGTGTGTTAGAGAGGATGTGGAGAAAGGGGAATCCTCTTAATCTGTTGGTGGGGATGCATGTTGGTTCAGCCACTTTGGAGAACAGTGTGGAGATTCCTCAAGAAGTTAAAAATACAACTTCCCTATGACCCTGCCATTGCACTACTGGGTATTTACCCCAAAGATACAGATGTAATGAAAAGAAGGGCCATCTGTACCCCAATGTTTATAGCAGCAATGGCCACAGTTGCCAAACTGTGGAAAGAACCATGATGGCCTTCAACAGATGAATGGATAAGGAAGATATGGTTCTTATACACTATGGAGTATTATGCCTCCATCAGAAAGCATGAATACCCAACTTTTGTATCAACCTGGACGGTACTGGATGAGATTATGCTAAGTGAAATTAGTCAAGCAGAGAGAGTCAATTATCATATGGTTTCACTTATTTGCAGAGCATAAAAAATAACATGGAGGACATGGGGAGATGAAGAGGAGAAGAGAGTTGAGGGAAATTGGAAGGGGACGTGAACCATGAACGACTATGGACTCTGAAAATCAACCTGAGGGTTTTGAAGGGGTAGTGGGTGGGAGGTTGGAAAAGCCAGGTGGTGGATCTTAAGGAGGGCACGTATTGCATGGAGGACTGGGTGTGGTGCAAAAACAATGAATACTGTTGCATTGAGAAGAAATTAAAAGAAAACAAAACAAAAAACACACAAACAAACAAAAAACTCAATGGATTTACTTGCTCTCCTTTGTTTAGGAGATTCATTCTTTCACTACATGAGGCAAGAACCTCACTCTCCCACTTGAATTCTGGAAAAAAGTGCACTGGAATATAAAATATGTTTTTTTATTTTATAATTTATCAAACTGAAATGCATTGAAAGATTACTGACCACAAATCATTGCATTTTGTATAATATGTAAATTTCTGGAGGGCTGGGAAGATTATAAGTAAATGTGGTACAATGGAAAGACTATCTGATTTTGAATATGTTCCAGATTTAGGTTTTAGTCCCGATTACTAATTTAATTTTGAAACATTTTAACAAAAGCCTATTTGGTACTATGTGATGTAGGAAAGACATTAAGGTTCTATGATGATGGCCAAGAAAGAATTCTTGAGACATCTTTGGTGCACAAAGGTGGTTTTGTTAAAGCATGGAGACAGGACCTATGGGAAGAAAGAGTTTCACCAAGGTAGTGAGGAATATACCATTATATACTTTCCAGTTGGGAAGAGGTTAAGGATAGTGTTAAGTCTCTAAAGAATTTTGGAAGAAAGGTTTCCAGGATCTTGAGGGGATTAGCTATTACTGGGAAAAGGTCATTTATAAAACATCAGTCATGAGAGCTTTTAGATGTATATTGGTGGCCATATGTTTTGGGGATGATTACTAACCCTTATCTTGGGCCGTTTAGAGATAAAAGTTTCCATAGGAATTTTTTTATGTTAAAGTAGACTTACAGGATCCTGGGGGTGTGAGCAGGGGAAAGGGGTTTAGACTAGGATTGCCTTTTGACATTAACAAAGTATTAAAATCTAGGCAGTTGAGTCCCTAGAGGAATGACACTTTGCCTATTTCAAGGAAATTTAATAATATTTCTTCTGCCTTTGTTTCGTACATCAATGTGGATTAATGTAAGACTATCCTTTTTAATATTATCCAGCTGATCTATTTTAAGCTTTTCTCAATAGAAATTCTCAAATAAAGGCAAAAATAGACAATTTTTTCCCTAAAGATTTGATTTATTTATTTGACAGAGAGAGAGACCATAAGTAGGCAGAGAGGCAGACAAAGAGAGAGGGGGAAGCAGGCTCCCCGCTGAGCAGAGAACCAGATATGGGACTCGATCCCAGGACCCTGAGGTCATGACCTGAGCCAAAGGCAGAGGCTTAACCCACTGAGCCACCCAGGTGCCCCAACAATGCCTATAATTAAAATATAAAATTTAGGAAAATAAACACATTCTGAAGTTGTTTTTTTTTTTTTTCATTGAAGTGGTGGGGAGGAGCTCACCTCAAAATGATGACTAGTCTTAAATATTGATTAAGTCATTAATCAACTTTTCAATAATTCATTAATTTACAAAGATAGATGTAATTAACATTCATATCTTCACTTGGATCCCTAAGGATTTTAATGTTTTTGCATTGCTCAGTGATTTATGAATGATAAACATCTAACTAAAATCTGTTGTGTTATTGCAAGTAAATTTTAATGGTGCAAGTATAAAAAGATCTATTGTGATATTGAAAATAAATGATATTTTAATGTTATATTCTTATATATGTATAAGGTTTTTTATTATTTTTTATTTGTTTTGGTTTGTTTTGGTTTGGTTTGGTTCATGTGATTTTTTTCTGTTGGAAATTTGAATTATCACTCATAATGAATATCATTAAGAATTAACATTCATACGGAAGAGAGATGTAAATTCCAATTATTTAAGGCATTAAATCCAAGGACACTTTCTTGAAAGATTACTGAATTCATCATTCTAAGGCAATCCCTTCACAAATAGAATTTTTATACTGAGCCATTGAAGGCTGAATTTGATCAACACAAGATCAGTATGAATATCATAGAGCAAACATAAATACCAAAATTGAAGGGAAAAAAGGTGAAAATTGATTTTCTTGGATAATAAAATTGTGCTTATGTGTGGATACTGCCTCAATGTCCATTTTGGAAACTCAAGTTATATTAAAATGGTAGGAAAAATGTATTTTCTTAGTTTGAGAATAAGTTATTGGATTAAAAATGTGGAGCATGTTTGATGTTAAGTGTATCTGTCTTTGAATTTACCCCAAAATCAACACTGCCTCTATTCTAATTTTTTTATGAGTTTTTGTATTCAACAAGATTCTCAAATAAACTTTTGCATATCTATTAATATGACAGGAAACAGATAAAATTTAAGGAGAAAGGATGTTTAGGAGCAAAATTATCTAGAAATATAGACATTTGATCCATTTATGATACAGTATATTCACCATCTACAAAGAAGAATGAACCTAAATGACTAATGTCCTAAATGGTGTTGGAGTCTTAAAACTAATTTAACTTGTCTCCTGAGTTTGAATGGGGAAAAAAAGCTTTAAATGAGAGTAAACAAAATAACAAAACATCTTAAGTATAATGAGAAAGAAAAGAACATGATTCAGTTGAATAGAATTGAATTAAGGTGCTCCTAAGAACCACCAAAATTAATATTTAAGGATAGTACACAAGGCCATTTAGATATTTCTTATGTTTATTCCTAATTTATGAATTCAAACCAACCTAGTTCTAGTTTATTTAAGAATTATATTCATTCTTGAGATAAAGGCATTTACATTAAAAATGTATGAAAAATAAGTACAATAAATAAGAGAATATTTGATTAGAAGGATGCCTTTTCTTTAACAAAGCCTATGTGAGCTAAGTATATAACTGAAATTTTTATACTGATTCAAGAATTCTATATGGCTCTTCATATTGGTACATGAGACTTACAATATTGCTATATCCATTTACAAAGCCACTGAAGAGTACAAAAGTTGAAAATAGTTTCAGTAGAACAAAATTGTTTACTATTGGACTCATGACATTAAAAAATGCATTTCCAATAACAAATTAGAGCTGATTTTTGTATTTGTTTTTTGTTTTGTTTTGTTTTCCTTTGCTCCCTTTGCCTCCATCTTATCCTAAATCAGTGGAAATCTGGGAAAAAAGAAGGAAAGGTAAGATTGTAAATTTCAAAGAAGATTGATTTCAAAATATGTTGTGCTATTTTTTTCTTAACTGTCTGAAGTCGCAGTATTTACTCCATGGCCTTAAAACTGTAAGTATTTAAGATGACATATATTCTGATTCTGCCTTAAAAGAGTTCCAAGCTGAGCTGTCTCCAGATTTTGTATCACTTACACAGTTTGGGATGCAATTTTCAAGTCATTATTTGACTTTTCTTTTCCCATGGTGCCAAAACAACATACTACTGAAAGAATAACTTTGTGAATGTTCTGTTAATACAGTTATGTTTTGATTGATTTTATCAATAAAGGGACTATTTTGGTGTCAATTCACAATTTGGCTTTCACAGCAAAAGTTAGTGAATATGAAGCATGATGATGTCTGATAGGATCAAAAGGAAAGTACCATAACTAAACTAAACATTGTTAATCAGCAAATTGATGTTCAGGGTTTTAGGATGTCACATTTCAAGGTGAAAGTTTTAAGTTCTACTCATAATATATGTGTGTATATATGATAGACTATTCATATGTAAATAGTCTATCATTCTAGAAAAAATATTTTCTGTTATTAAAAAAAGAACTCATTCATATTGTTAAATTTTAATTACCTCATTAGTTAAGCTACACCACCACTAAAATGAAATGTTCACTGATATTTCTTTCCTAGAATTTATGCAGTGGTTTCCTCGCCATGTTTTGGAGTTGAAAGAGATGGGATTCCCTTGGGTTTTTTTTTTTTTTCATTTGTTTGTTTGTTTTTAAGATTTTAGTTATTTATTTGAGAGAGAGATAAAAGTAGCAAGAAAGAGAACACAAGCAGGGAGGAGAAGGTGAAGGAGGCTCCCTGCTGAGTTGGGAACCCAATGCAAGGCTTGAATCCAGGACCCCAGAAACATGATCTGAACTGAAGGTGGATGATTAACCAACTGAGCCATCCAGGCATCCCTCCCTTGAGCTTCTGATGGAAGATGTTTTGGAAATTAAATTCAGAAAATCTTAAAAGTTATCCATATTAGAACCAAAATGTTACCATAATTGTATGCTAGGTTAAATGGGAGTATAATTTTTAAGATGAATTTGTCCTATTCTAGTGTAAGGGACCAAATTTTATGTTTGAAAAAGAACTTGCCAAAGGATGGTCTAGGCTATGTCAAAAGTGATGTTAGCCCTGGATGTCTTTATCCAGTGTGAGAATTACCTAAAAATAAATCCTGTCTAGAATGTCAAAATAATTTTTATTAATGTTTGAGAGATAAACTAAAATAACAGCACTAGAGAATTTTCAATGAACATACATATCTGACAGTTTTCAAATGCCTGTCTAAACTAATTATCACTGTGGATTTTGAGTGATTTCTTTTTGAGTCAGCTCTTCTGAGAGCCAAAAGATCATAGAAGAGTTCTCAAATTAAAAGGAGGGAAGCACGGGTAGTAAAATGTTACTAACTATATAAAAAGAATAAGAAAGAGGGAGAGAGACAGAGAAGCTCTACAGTTATTAAGTATTCTAACATTCTCAACCATTCTGTAGCTTTAAAAATTGACCTGCCCTATTATTTAAAGTTGAAATTTTAAAGAACAGA
>NC_081575.1:53072858-53077205 GCF_022355385.1 Mustela nigripes | reverse complement strand
TACTTTTATCAGTCTTTTTGTTTGTCTGTGTCTGTTTGTATACTTCATAAATCTTACCTTGGGGCCCATTTGGGCTAAACCTTCTCTTTTATCTCACCTTTCTTTCCTGTCTCTTTCCCTCTCTCTTTTTTCTTTTCATTTTCTTTTTTCTCTCATTTCGGTGGCGAATCCTGATTGCTCAGAAGCATTTCAGGGTGCACCTTGACTGCACCACAGTCGATAAACCCAGGTACACCTGTTCAGCCATCTCTCACCAAAATGACTAGGAAGAGGAATGCCCAACAGAAGAAAAATACAGAGGATGGACCTTCTGCAACAGAGCTAATGGCTATCAACATAGACAATATGTCGGAAAGAGAATTCAGACTAACAATGATCCAAGCAATAGCTAGGTTGGAGAAAGCCATGGGTGACCATACAGAATTGATTAGGGCTGAACTGAAAACGACCAGAGATCATGTTTTCAATATTAGAGAAGAGCTGAAAGCTACCAGGGATGAGCTTCGCAATGCTCTCAATGAGTTCCAATCTAATCTAAATTATCTCAACGCTAGAGTAACTGAGACAGAAGATAGAATTAGTGATCTGGAGGACAAACAGATAGAAAGGATCAGGAGGAAGCCTGGAAAAAACACCTTAGAAGCCACGAAAACAGAATCAGGGAAATAAATGATGCCATGAAACGTTCCAATGTCAGAATTATTGGAAACCCTGAAGGGGAGGAGAAAGAAAGAAGTCTAGAAGATATAGTGGAACAACTTCTTCATGAAAATTTTCAAAATCTCGTGAATGGAACCAGCGTTTATGTACTAGAGGCCAAAAGGATTCGCCCCAAGATTACAGATTCCCAAAAGTCCTCGAGACACCTAATAGTAAGAATGAAGAATTATAATTGTAGGCAGAACCCATTGAAAGAAACTAGGACAAAGAAGATCCTTACATACAGAGGAAGGCCCATCAGAATAACGTCAGACCTGTCCACAGAGACCTGGCAAGCCAGAAAGAGCTGGCAAGATATATTAAGGGAACTGAATGAGAAGAACACGAAGCCAAGAATACTTTATCCAAAAAGACTGACATTCAAAATGGATGTAGAGAGAAAGAGTTTCCAGGACCATCAATGCTTAAAAGACTATGCAACCACCGGGGCGCCTGGGTGGCTCAGTGGGTTAAGCCGCTGCCTTCGGCTCAGGTCATGATCTCAGGGTCCTGGGATCAAGCCCCACATCAGGCTCTCTGCTCAGCGGGAAGCCTGCCTCCCCCTCTCTCTCTGCCTTCCCCTCTCTCTCTGCCTGCCTCTCTGCCTACTCGTGATTTCTGTCTGTCAAATAAATAAATAAAATCTTTAAAAAAAAAAAAAAATAAACTATGCAACCACCAAGCCAATACTGCAGGAAATATTAAGGGGGCTTATTTAAAGGAGGAAAAAGCCAGAGAATAGCATTGAACAGAAATATAGAGACAATCTACAGAAAGAAAGACTCCAAAGGTAACTTGATGTCAATAAAAACATATCTATCAATAATCACCCTCAATGTGAATGGCCTAAATGCACCCATAAAACAGCACAGGGTTGCAGACTGGATAAAACGACAGGACCCACCCATATGTTGTCTACAAGAGACGCATTTTGTACCTGAAGGTACACCCAGACTGAAAGTGAAGGGATGGAGAAGCATTTTTCATGCCAATGGGCCTCAAAAGAAGGCTGAGGTAGCAATTCTCATATCAGATAAATTAGATTTTAAACTAAAGACTGTAGTCAGAGATACAGAAAGACACTACATAATCCTTAAAGGGACTATCCACCAAGACGATCTAACAGTTGTAAATATCTATGCCCCCAATATGGGAGCAGCCAATTACATAAGAAAACTGTTAATCAAGATAAAGAGTCATATTGAAATGAATACATAAATAGCAAGAGATCTTAACACGCCTCTCTCAGAAATAGATCATCGAAGCAGAAAATCAATAAAGAAACAAGAGCATTGAATGACACATTGGACCAGATGGACCTCATAGATATATACAGAACATTCCACCCTAAAGCAACAGAATACTAATTCTTCTCAAGTGCACATGGAACCTTCTCTATAATAGACCACATACTGGGTCACAAATCAGGACTCAACCGATACCAAAAGACTGGGATTATTCCCTGCACATCTCATCACAATGCTTTGAAACTGGAGCTCAATCACAAGGTAAAGTTCCGAAGGAACTCAAACACCTGGAAGCTAAAGACCACCTTGCTTAAGAATGCTTGGATCAACCAGGAGATCAAGGAATAACTGAAACAATTTATGGAAACCAATGAAAATGAAGACACATCAATCCAAAACCTATGGGATACAACAAAGGCAGTCCGAAGGGAAAATACATAGCCATCCAAACCTCCCTCAAAAAAAATTGAAAAATCCAGAAAACAGCAGCTGTCTCTACACCTTAAAGAAATGGAGAATCAACAACAATTCAAACCAACTCCACACATAAGAAGGGAAATCATCAAGATTGAAGCTGAGATTGATGAGGTAGAAACCAGAGATACAGGAGAACTTATCAATGAAACCAGAAGCTGGGTTTTTGAAAGAATCAATAAGATCGAAAAACCATTGGCGACACTAATCCAAAAGAAAAGAGAGAAATTTCAAATACATAAAACTATGAATGAAAAGGGAGAGATCACAACGAACACCAAGGAAGTAGAAACTAGCATCCGAAGTTATTATCAACAGTTATATGTCAATAAGCTAAGCAACCTAGATGAAATGGATGCATTCCTGGAAAACTATAAACTCCCAAAATTGAACCAGGAAGAAATAGACAACATGAATAGACAAATAACTAGTAACGAGATTGAAGCGGTGATTAAAAAACTCCCAAAAAACAAGAGCCCAGGACCTGATGGATTCCCCGGATAATTCTACCAAACTTTCAAAGAAGAAATAACACCTATTCTCCTGAAGCTGTTTCAGAAATTGAAGCAGGAGGAAAACTTCCTGACTCTTTCTATGAAGCCAGCATTACCCTGATTCCCAAACCAGGCAAAGACCCTACAAAAAGGAGAATTTCAGACCAATATCACCGATGAATATGGATTCTAAGATTCTCAACAAGTTCCTAGAATACAGGATCCAACAGTACATTAAAAAGATTATCCACCATGACCAGGTGGGATTCATCCCTGGGCTACAAGGATGGTTCAACATTCGCAAATCCATCAATGTGATAGAACAAATTAATAAGAGAAGAGAGAAGAACCACATGGTCCTATCAATTGATGCAGAAATAGCATTTGACAAAATCCAGCATCCGTTCCTGATTAAAACGCTTCAAAGTATAGGGATAGAGGGAACATTCCTGAACTTCATCAAATCTATCTATGAAAGACCCACAGCAAATATCATCCTCAATAGGATGCGTCCTTTCCGTTGAGATCAGGAACACGACAAGGATGCCCACTCTCACCACTCTTGTCCAACATTGTATTAGAAGTCCTAGCAACAGCAATCAGACAACAAAGGG
The DNA here is from genome assembly GCF_022355385.1 of Mustela nigripes. Lineage (NCBI taxonomy): Eukaryota > Metazoa > Chordata > Mammalia > Carnivora > Mustelidae > Mustela > Mustela nigripes. The sequence continues at coordinate 53,073,677 of NC_081575.1, read as the reverse complement.
AAATAAAAGGTATCCTAATTGGCAATGAAGAAATAAATGCTCTCTCTTTGCAGATGACATGATTCTTTTTATGGAAAACCCAAAAGACTCCACCCCCAAACTACAAGAACTCATACAGCAATTCAGCAACGTGGCAGGATACAAAGTCAATGTACAGAAATTAGTGGCTCTCTTATACACTAACAATGAAAATACAAAAAGGGAAATTAGAGAATCGATTCCATTTACTATAGCACCAAGAACCATAAGATACTTGGGAATAAAACTAACCAAAGAGGTAAAGGATCTGTACTCAAAGAACTACAGTACATTCATGAACAAAATTGAAGAAGACCCAAAAAGATGGAAGACCATTCCATGCTCTTGGATCAGAAGAATAAACATTGTTAAAATGTCTATACCGCCTAGAGCAATCTATACTTTTAATGCTATTCCAATCAAAATTCCACCAGTATTCTTCAACCAGCTGGAGCAAATAATCCTAAAATTTGTATGGAATCAGAAGAGACCCCAAATCGCTTAGGAAATGTTGAAAAACAAAAATAAAACTGGGGCATCACGCTACCTGATTTCAAGCTTTACTACAAAGCTGTGATCATCAAAACAGCATGGTACTGGCATAAAACAGACACATAGAACAGTGGAACAGAGTAGAGAGCCCAGAGACTCTAAACACTATGGTCAAATAATCTTTGACAAAACAGGAAAAAATATACAGTGGAAAAAAGACAATCTCTTCAATAAATGGTGCTGGGAAAACTGGACAGCTATATGTAGAAGAATGAAACTCGACCATTCTCTTACTCCGTACACAAAGAT
>NC_081575.1:53071531-53072758 GCF_022355385.1 Mustela nigripes | reverse complement strand
AGAATCAGAAGAGACCCCGAATTGCTAAGGAAATGTTGAAAAACAAAAATAAAACTGGGGGCATCACATTACCTGATTTCAAGCTTTATTACAAAGCTGTGTTCACCAAGACAGCATGGTACTGGCATAAAAAGAGACACACTGACCAGTGGAACAGATTAGAGGGCCCAGATATGGACCCTCAACTCTAAGGTCAATGAATCTTCGACAAAATAGGAAAAAATATACAGTGGAAAAAAGGCAGTCTCTTCAATAAATGGTGCTGGGATAACTGGACAGCTATATGTAGAAGAATGAAACTCGACCATTCTCTTACTCCGTACACAAAGATAAACTCAAAATGGATAAAAGACCTTAACGTGAGACAGGAATCCATCAGAATCCTAGAGGAGAACATAGGCAGTAATCTCTTCAATACCAGCCACAGCAACTTCTTTCAAGACATGTCTCCAAAGGCAAAGGAAACAAAAGCAAAAATAAACTTTGGGACTTCATCAAAATCAAAAGTTTCTGCACAGCAAAGGAAATAGTAAAAAAAAAAAAAAAAAAAAGAGGCAACCCACGGAATGGGAAAAGATATTTGCAAATGACAGTACAGACAAAAGATCGATATCCAGGATCTATAATGAACTCCTCAAACTCAACACACACAAAACAGGCAATCATATTAAAAAATGGACAGAAGATATGAATAGACACTTCTCCAATAAAGACATACAAATGGCCATCAGAGACATGAAAAAATGTTCATCATCACTAGCCCTCAGGGAGATTCAAATTAAAACCACATTGAGATATCACCTTACACCAGTTAGAATGGCCAAAATTAACAATACAGGAAACATCATGTGTTGGAGGTGATGTGGAGAAAGGGGAACCCTCTTCCACTGTTGGTGGGAATGCAAGTTGGTGCAGCCTCTTTGGAGAACAGTGTGGAGATTCTTCAAGAAATTAAAAAAAGAACTTCCCTATGACCCTGCAGTTGCACTACTCGGTATTTACCCCAAAGATACAGATGTAGTTAAAAGAAGGGCCATCTCTACCCCAATGTTTATAGTAGCAATGGCCACGGTTGCCAAACTATGGAAAGAACCAAGATGCCCTTCAATGGACAAATGGATAAGGAAGATGTGGTCCATATACACTATGGAGTATTATGCCTCCATCAGAGAGGATGAATACCCAACTTTTGTAGCAACATGGACGGGACTGGAAGAGATTATGCCG
>NC_081575.1:53057949-53071431 GCF_022355385.1 Mustela nigripes | reverse complement strand
GAATACCCAACTTTTGTAGCAACATGGACGGGACTGGAAGAGATTATGCTGAGTGAAATAAGTCAAGCAGAGAGAGTCAATCATTGCATGGTTTCACTTATTTGTGGAGCATAACAAATAGCATGGAGGACATGGGGAGTTAGAGAAGAGAAGGGAGTTGGGGGAAATTGGAAGGGGAGGTGAATCATGAGAGACTATGGACTCTGAAAAACAGTCTGAGGGTTTTGACGTGGCAGGAGGGTGGGAGGTTGGGGTACCAGGTGGTGGGTATTATTAAGGGCATGGATTGCATGGAGCACTGTGTGGGGTGAAAAAATAATGAATACTGTTATGCTGAAAATAAATAATTTTAATTAAAAAATACAGCATCTGTTCCTGATTAAAACTCTTAAAACTTTAGGGATAGAGAAAATATTCCTCACCTTCACAAAATCTATGTATGAAAAACCCATAGCAAATATGATTCTCAGTGGAGAAAAGCTGACAACCTTCCTTTTGAGGTGAGGAACACAACAAGGATATCCACACTTGCCACTATTGTTTAACATAGTACTATAAGTCCTAATAATAGCAATCAGACTACAAAAAGAGAAGGTATTCAAATTAACAAAGAAGAAGTCAAACTCTCCCTCTTCAAAGATGATATGATACTTCATATGGAAAACCCAAAAGACTCCACCTCAAAACTACTGGAACTCATACAATAATTCAGTAATGTGGCAGCATACAAAATCAATGCACAGAAATCAGTTGCTTTCTTATGGACTAACAATGGATATTTATAAAGGGAAATTAGAGACTCTATTCCATTTACTATAGTACCAAAAACCATAAGAAACCTAGGAATAAACCTAACCAAAGTGGTAAAAGATCTGCCCTCAAGGAACTACATAACACTCATGAAATAAATTGAAGAAAACACAAAAATATGGAAGAACATTCTATGCTCATGGATTGGAAGAATAAAGATTGTTTAAATGTCCATACTGCCAAGAGTAATCTATACTTTCAATAGTATCTTGATCAAAATTCCACCGGGATTTTTCAATGTGCTGGAACAAACAATCTTAAAATTCATATGGAATCAGAAAAGACCCCAAATTGCTAAGGACACGTTGAAATGGAAAAATAAAACTGGGTATATCACGTAGCCTGATTTCCAGCTTTACTACAAAGCTGTGATCCACCAAGACAGCATGGTATTGGCACAATAACAGACACACAAACCAGTGGACCAGAGTAGAGAGCCCAGATATGGGCCCTCTACTCTATGTTCAAATAATCTTTGACAAAGCAGGAAAAAATATCTAGTGGAAGAAAGACAGTATCTTCAATAAATGGTGTTGTGAAACTTGGACAGCTATGTATAGAGGACTTAATCTTGACCTTTCTCTTACCACATACACAAAGATAAACTTGACGTGGATAAAAGACCTCAAGACAGGCATCCATCAAAATTTCAGAGGAGAATATAGGCTCTAACATCTTCCACATTGCTACAGCGACTTCTTTTGAGACATGTCTCCAAAGCCAAAGGAAACAAAAGCTAAAATGAATTTTTGGGACCTCACCAAGATAAAAAGAATCTGCACAACAAAGGAAACATCCAACAAAACAAAAAGGCAAGTCACAGAATGAGAAAAGATATTTGAAATGACACTTCAGACAATGGGTTGATATTCAAGATCTATAAATGCAACACTCAAATGCAACACTCAAGAAACAGATAATCACATCAAAAAATATGCAGAAGACATGAACAGACACTTTTCCAAAGAATACATACAAATGGCTAACAGACACATGAAAAAGTGTTCATCATCACTAGCCATCAGGAAGACTGAGATACCACCTTACACCAATTAGAATGGTCAAAATAAAGAAGCCAGTAATCAATATGCATTGAAGAGGATGTGGAGAAAGGGGAACCCTCTTATACTGTTGGTGGGAATGCAAGTTGGTGCAGCCACTTTGGGAAACAGTGTGGAGATTCCTTAAGAAATCAGAAATAGAGCTACCCTATGACCCTGCAATTGCACAACTGGGTATTTACCCAAAATTTACAGATATAGTGAAAAGAAGGGCCATCTGTACCCCAATGTTCATGGCAGGAATGGCCACAATTGCCAAACTGTGGAAAGTGCCAAGGGTATTTACCCCAAAGATACAGATGTAGTGAAAGAAGGGACATCTGTACCCCAATGTTCATGGCATCAATGGCAACAGTCGCCAAACTGGAAAGAGCCAGGATGCCCTTCAACGGATGAATGGGTAAAGAAGATATGGTCCATATATACAATGGGATATTATGCCTCCATCAGAAAGGATAAATATCGAACTTCTGTATCAACATGTATGCGACTGAAGGAGATTATGCTTAGAGAAATAAGTCAAGCAGAGAGAGTCAATTATATGGTTTCATTTATTTGTGGGGAATAAGGAATAACATGGAAGACATTGGGAGAAGGAAAGGGAAAGTGAATTGGGGGATATCAGAGGGGGAGATGAACCATGAGGGACTGTGGAGTCTGAGAAACAAACTGAGGGTTTGGGAGTGGTGGGAGGTGTGGGGTTAGGTGAACTTAGTGGTGGGTATTAAGAAGGGCATATAGTGCGTGGAGCACTGGGTGTGGTGCATAAACAATGAATCTTGGAACACTGAAAAAATAAAATTAAATTTAAAAAAAGAAATGAAAAAAAATGGAGAGGGAGGAAAACTGTAAGAGACGCTTAAGTATCAAAAAAATCTATAGGGATTGCTAGAGGGGAGGTGGGTGGAGGGATTGGATAGTGGTGATGGGCATTAAATTGAGAACTTGATGTAGTTAGAACTGGGTATTACATGCATCTCATGAATAAATAAATTTTACTCCTGAATCTAATAATAATATATCTGTTAACAAAATTGAATTTAAATTAAAAAAAAAGAATTAGGGGGCGCCTGGGTGGCTCAGTGGGTTAAAGCCTCTGCCTTCAGCTCAGGTCATGATCCCAGGGTCCTGGGAACGAGCCCCACATCAGGTTCTCTGCACAGCGGTAAGCCTGCTTCCCCCTCTCTCACTCTGCCTGCCTCTCTGCCTACTTGTGATCTTTCTCTGTCAAATAAATAAATAAAATCTTAAAAAAACATTTAGAACAAGTTTCAATTGCATTCAAAGCATGTTTGTTTTTATTCAGGTATGCTTTGCCAGAAAAATATCAAAATCTAGGCTATTATTAACTTAAAAGTTACATATGTAACACACACTGACACACAGACACACACAAACACACACACGCACACACATCTATTTGGCTAACCATAGATAGGTATCTGGATAGATACATGGATATAGATAGAGTTATAAATGATATAGATTAGATACATAGATATAGATATAGATGATATATAGATATAAATATGGATATAGATATATCTGAAGATTATTTGGCTTTGTCATCTAAATTTCTAATTAGATATATCCTTTTAGAAATCATTGAAGTGTCTTTAGGAAGGGACACAATCCCTTGGCCTGCCACTTCCCAGGTGCCCTTTGCCATGTTCACAGTTACAAAATACTCTGCCTCAGAATATTTTTAGAATGTAAGATTACATTTAGAATGTAAGATTTTTAGAATGTATTTTAGAATGTAAGCTTTAGATTTTTTTGTATTTTGTTTCTTTTTTTAAGATTTTATTTATTTATTTGACAGACAGAGATCACAAGTAGGCAGAGAGACAGGCAGGGGTGGGGGGAAGCAGGCTCCCCACCGAGCAGAGAGCCCAATGCAGGGCTTGATCCCAGAACCCTGGGATCATGACCTGAGCCGAAGGCAGAGGCTTTAACCTGCTGAGCCACCCAGGCGCCCCTGTATTTTGTTTCTTTACATACATCTTGTATTTCTCTGAAAACTAAAGACAATTTTTGGTCTTTTTAACTGAAAAGAAGAAATTATTTTGTTCCTCTTTAATTATGAATTATTTCAATGTCTTTTTTTATTTTTGAATTGATTTGTTAAATACTGAGTAGAGGTTGGGGTACCAGGTGGTGGGTATTATAGAGGGCACAGATTGCATGGAGCACTGGGTGTGGTGAAAAAATAATGAATACTGTTTTTCTGAAAATAAATTAATTTAATAAAAAAAGGGAAAAAAAAGAAAATTCATAAAATATATACAACAAACAAAGCATATGTCTTTTTGAAGTTCAGTTGACATATTAGAAACTGCACATATTTAAAGTACACAATGTGATAAGTTTTGACATGATATACCATGAGATCATCACCACAATCAAGATAATATACATATGCATCACCTGCAAAAGATTTTTTAAATTTCTTTTTAAATTTTTTTTTCATAGATACGTTTTTTTATGATTTTCTAAATTTATTTTCAGCATAACAGTGTTCATTATTTTTGCACCACACCCAGTGCTCCATGCAATCCGTGCCCTCTATAATACCCACCTACGTTAGTCAGCATACAGTACATCATTAGTTTTTGATGTAGTGTTCCATGATTCATTGTTTGCATATAACACCCAATGCTCCATGCAATATGTGACCTCCTTAATACCCATCTCTGTGTTAACCCATCCCTCCATCTCCCTCTCCTCCAAAACCCTCAGTTTGTTTCTTGAAGTCCACAGTCTCTCATGGGTCATCCACCTCTCTGATTTCCCCCAGTTCACTTTTTCCTTCCTTCTGCTAATGTCCTCCATGCTATCCCTTATGTTCCACAAGTAAGTGAAACTGTATGATAATTGACTTTCTCTCTTTGACTTATTTCACTTAGTATAATCTCCTCCAGTCCCATCCATGTTGATGCAAAAGCTGGGTATTCATCCTTTCTGATGGTTGAGTAGTATTTCAATGTCTTTTATTGACATATTATTTGATGTGAAATAACTTATGGAAACTATAGTTTCAATCTATTTAATATCCTTATTTATAGTGAAAACAGATGATAAAATAAACTTAAGCAAAAACACATTAAAATATAAAAGAAAATGACTGCTCTCTCCTGATACTGCTGATGAGAATAACCTGCACTAAATATTAACTTAAGCATGGTTAGTGGTTGGTATAATGTGTCCCAGAGAAGCTGAATTTCTTGTTTTGTATTAAAATGTCAACAGTGATCCTGAAATAGCAGTAACATTCTCTGCAAGGAAAAATATTAATACAATATTGTAACATCTCGATTTATAGTGAATATATTAAAATACTTAATATTTTTATTAATAAAATATTTCTACTTAAGTATTAAATATTTTAAGATATTGCGAAGCATGCAAAGAGATTTTATGCATTAAATGGTATATTCTAGCCAGATAATTACACTTATTTTAAAGAGTTCTTTAACAAATTTCTCAAATCCCTGTATATACTGTAAAAACACACACACACATCAAGGATTTGTGGGGTTTCATTCATATTTGAACAGATGCCTTGATAACAGCCACTTGTGTGATGAGTCCAGAGTAAAGGATCAAGGATTCACAGTTCACACTCTTTAGGTAAGAGCTATATAACCCTGTATTTTTGCATATTTTGTAAATGGATCAGAGTACTCACAAATGTCATCAGTTTACACAGATTTATCTCTTCAATGTCCAATATTACCTTGTCATCCATTTTCTACATACTTATTACCATTACCTTTAGTTCACTCCCAACATCTATTTGAGGTCACTTTAGTTCACTCCCAACATCTATTTGAGGTCACTTTTAGCTGCATAGCTCTTACTTTTGTAATTTTCTTGCAAGATTTCCCATCTCATAAAACTTTATTATAACAGTATTATAATATAGCACCAGTGAGAATGAAACTGTTATTCAGCTATTATGTGTTTATAAATTTCAGGGAACCTGGGAGGCTTATTTGGTTAAGTGACTGCCTTAGGCTCAGGTCATGATCCGGGAGTCCCAGGATTGAGTCCTGCTTTGGGCCCCTGCTCAGTATGGAGTCTGCTTCTCCCTCTAATCCTCCCCCATCTCATGCACTTTCTCTCTCAGATAATAAATAAACAAACAAACAAATAAATAAATAAATAAAATCTTAAAAATTAAAATAAATTTCAAAGGAGTATATTTAATAAACTATTACCTTGATTTTAACTTGATTTTCACTTGAAAGAATGTCATAGAGCAATACTATTTCAATACTTCATTCAATAAAATCAAAATATGTTTGTTTTATGAATCAATATGAATGGTCACATTACTATTCTTACTTAATATATAGACTTGAAATAAAATCTGTTAAAATTATCATAGAAACTTTTAAGTACTACTAAATTGTAAGATTGAGAAAACAGTCTAAATGGGCTCTATTAAATATAAATTGTATTAAATAGGAATTGTATTAACATATTGAAGCCTTTTTTATAAGGTTTTATATCATTCACAGTCAAACATGCATATTTTCAGTAGGATTGATTGATCTCATTGTCAAATAGGTTATTGATCATTACTTGCCCTTTCTGTGTCTACTGGTTTTATATTAGCATGGGAACAGTATCTTATATCATAATAAAATGATGGCACTATTTTAATAAAATTCATAAAAAGACCAACTGATCCAATTTTTTTTCTCAATAAAATTTTGGATTTTATATAGAGGTTTGGGCACAGAAATAAATAAAATTTACTAAATCCAAATGAAAGCCAGGAAGAATTGAATAAAGTTATTTTCAAATTTGGTTATGAATTTGAAACATCTAGCTGTTGGTGTAGAGAAACATCTAGAGAGTTTTAAAAGATACCAGTGCCTGGAGCTTACCACAGAGATGCTGATGTAATTGGTTTGGGATGCAAACTGGGTACTGACAAGTTTTCAGAGGTCTCTAGGTGATTCTAACATGCAACCCAAATTGAAAAACACTACAGAAACTCCCTCCTCAATTGAAATTTACTGTGCAGTGAGCCATATTAACTAAGTATAAAGAAAAGGGAACAGTGTTTGGACATTTGCTATCTACTTTTTTTCATAAAATCCAACAAAAGGGGGCACCTGGGTGGCTCAGTGGGTTAAAGCTTCTGCCTTTGGCTCAGGTCATGATCCCAGGGTCCTGGGATCAAGCCCCACATTGGGCTCTCTGCTCAGCGGGGAGCCTGTTTCCCTTACTCTCTCTCTGCCTGTATCTCTGCCTGCTTGTGATCTCTGTCTGTCAAATAAATAAATTTTAAAAAATCCAACAAAAGCCAAAAATCTTGCCCACTAATAATTTTTGTTTAATAAATGTCTTGGTTTCTGCTGTGAATTGTGATTTTTTTTTTCCTATTGGAGGTGGCTCCTTTGTCCACTTTTATAATGGATTTTCCTCTTTCACAATAGCCATTGCAATTTTTATGGTTAATCTCAAATATTTTAAGTTAATTTAACACCCAGACAACTTTACACGGTCATTACAGGGATGCTATCTTATCATCAATAAAAATGACACACAATTTGCCCAAGAGTTGTACAACAAATAATTCCCACCAATCACCTTTATCACAGAATATGAAACAGATATCTCAGAGACAGTTTCATTATTGCTAGAGATTTACAGAATTGCATTCACAACCCATTACTAAGTAAAAGACTGAAGGTCAATATTTGAGATTTGCTACTAAACATCTTGCTTTCATGAAAATAAGGGTGCTAATCTCATGTCAGTTAAGAGATACTCTGTTTGAAGCACTATTCACTTCAAGGAGAAAACTTCAACTCTTATATTAATGTTTAAAGTGTATTTGGGTAACAATAGCTCTCATTCATAAGTATTAAAAAATGCAGTTAAAAGGTATCAGATAAATAGTTTAGGCCAAGAGGAGTAAAATATTATGAGAAGGGAGATGCTATTTGAAAAAGTTAAAAATTAATGGCTTATATGACTGATAAACTAAAAGAAGGCCATAATGTAAGTGTTCCAAAGCATGAAGATAAACAAGAATTCATTATATTTTAAAGAAAGGTTAGTGAATTTATGGACACCCTTACTAAATGAATAAGCCTGTTTAAACACCTAAGTATATGTAATCTATTACTTATATTCAAGAAAAATATTCTGTAATAGCTTATTATTGTAAAAATAATAAATAAATTCAATAAAATTGAATTTTGGATTTATGTATGTTATTATTGTTACATAATGGGTTCTTAGAGATCAGAGAGCCTTTCTCATTCCTTTAGATATTCTCATCAACAAGCACAGAGTGCTTAAAAATAATTCCATATAGGTTTGTTAAATAAATGACAATTTTTCATTAAATTGTTTTTTAAAAATTTTTAATTAATTTAATTAATTAAATGTTTTAATTTAATTTAATTTTCATTAAATTTAATTTCATTAAATTAAATATTTGCATTAAGTATTTACTATATTTCAACTAATCTATTAGGCATAAGTTAAAGGAACTTTTAAGACATCTAGAAGTGCCTGGGTGGCTCAGTCAGTTAACCAGCTGCCTTTGGCTCAGGTTATGATCCCAGGGTCCTGAGATCGAGCCCTGCATCAGGCTCCCATGCATGATAGAGAGACTGCTTCTCCCTCTCCCTCTGTATGTCATTCCCCTTGCTTGTGCTCTCCATCAAATGAATAAATAAAATATTTTAAAATAAACTTATAAGACATCTTGAATGATTAAATCTCTAATATCAACATTAGTATGGAAGTATGCCAAAGATGATGAATATAACCAAATGGCCACAAGTTTTGAGACATTAAAATTTCAATTTTTCTTTATAAACGTCTCAATATCTGATACAGGCACAATCTCTATTGAAGACTGTGTGTGTTCAGAAGAAAAACTTTTAACTTTATAATATAAATGTTGCTTGATAGAAAAAAAGATGATGATAACATGAATATGCAGTGGGAAAAGTAAATGGTGTTGAGAAAACTGAAAAATGACATTGATAAAAGAAATTAATATGATACAAACAAATGGAAAGATATACTATGCTCATAGACTAGAAGAATTAATATTGTCAAAATGTCAATATGATTCAAAGTAACCTAAAAAGGCAATGCAATTCTTACAAAAATATCAATAGTAATTTTCACAGAACTAAAACAAGTAATTCTAAAATTTTTATGGAACCATAAAAGATCCCAAATAGCCAAAGTAATCTTGAGAAAGAAGAAAAAAGCTAGAAGTGTCATGATCTCAGTCTTCAAGATATATTACAAAGCTTTAGTCATCAAAACAGTGCTGGGACAAAATAAACATAGATCAATGGAAGAGGATAGAGAATCTAGAAATAAGCCCACAGGTATGAGGTCAACTGACCTATGACAAAGAAGGGAAGAATATACAATGGGTAAAAGACAGTCTCTTCATAAATGGTACTGAGAAAACTGGATAGCTACATGCCAAAGAATGAAACTAGGCCACTTGATTATACCATACACAGAAATAAAACTGATTGAGAACCTAAATGTAAGACCTCAAACTATAAAACTCCTTAAAGAAAATATAGGGAATAACCTCTTACATGCCAACCTTGGCAATATATTTATAGATATATTTCATAGACAGTAATTCCTTTGATATAAGCAACATATTTATGGATATATTTCCTCAGGCAGGGGAAACAAAAGCAAATATAAACTATTGGACTACACCAAAATAAACAAAATTTGCTCAATGAATGAAACAATTTGTAAAGGCAACCTACTGAATAGGAGAAGATACTTCCAAGTGACATAGCTGATAGGAGGTTAATATCCAAAATACATAAAGAACTTAAACAACTTGGGGTGCCTGGATGGATCAATTATTAAATGTCTGCCTTCAGTTGAAGTCATGATCTTGGTGTCTTGGGATTGACCCCTGCATTAGGCTCTCTTCTCAGTCAGGAGTCTGCTTCTCCCTCTCCCACTCCCCCTGCTAGTGTTCTCTCTCTCTCTGTCAAATAAATAAATAAAATCTTTTTAAAAAAGAACTTATACAACTCAACATTACACAAGCAAATTATCTTATCAAAAATGGGCAGAGAATCTGAATAGATATTTCCCCCCCCCAAAAAAAATATGGACAACAAACACATGAAAAGATGCTCAAAAGCACTAATAATAAAGGAAATGCTAATGAAGCTCACCATGAGATATCTCATTCAGCTGCTACAATGGCTAAAAGGAAAAGAAAAAGAAATAACAAGTGTTGGTGGAAATGTTGATTGGTATGATCACTGTAGAAAACAGTAAGGAAGTTCCTCACAAATTAAGAATATAAATATCAGAGGCTTGAGGGAAGATGAGGACCCTGTCCCAAGTTTTCAATTAGATATCATCCACATCTAAGCCAAGAAAGCTAAGAGTGATCCAAAGACTGGAAGAACAAACTCCACAACTAAATAGAAAGAATACACTATACCTGAAAGATTAGGAAAGTCAGAAAGGTAGAGGGAGGGGCATGTGAGTGGCTCAGTGGGTTAAGTCTCTGCCTTTGGCCTGTCATGGTCTCAGGTCCTAGGATCAAGCCGCACACTGGGCTCTCTGCTTGGCAGGGAGTCTGCTTTCTGCCCCCCCCCACCTCTCTGCCTACTTGTGATCTCTGTCTGTCAAATACATAAATAAAATCTTAAAAAAAAAAAAGAAAGAAAGGTAGAGTGAGGCTGACTGCAGGAGGGAGCTGCACACACAGAGAAGACAGAAAAATAGGCCTTTGAAATAGAGAGCTCAGATGGGGAAGTCTAATCCCCATTGTGTCTGGTTTTAAAAACCAGAGGGATTGAATTTAGTGAGTTTATAAAACAAGTGGTACTTGAAACCTATAGCTTTAAAAATCTGTGGACTCAGCACTGGGTGAACCAAGGGTGGGGGTGAGTAATAGCTGGGTTATTACCCTTAAAAAGACAGCAACCTCAATGGAGAGGCAACAACAAAAAAGGCAGTTTGCACAATTTTGGAGGCAAACAGGAGACAAATCTGTTAACACAGATGTTGGAGCCTATTGAGGGGCTTCTCCAAAAAGAGGGAGCTGGCAGGTGCCATTTTCCTTCTCTGATGACCTGCATAAACACAGAGCCATCTGTGACAGGCAGGGCTGCAGAGATATTTGCTGAATGACACTTTGGCATTGTGCTACACCCACAAGTTCTCCTGAGGACTAGGCTACTCCCAGACTTCTGATCTAGGCTTTGGCTTACAGAAAATTTTGTTAAAGCAATATACAACCCTGGCTAGCTACCAGGTACACAGCTGTCACAATGAGACACACATCCCGCATGCCCTGCTGAACCCTGTAACCCCAGCCTCCATTATCTTCTGTGCCCAACCACCAGGGACACAGCTGGTGTGTGATACACTCAGCTGCTTCACCATGCCCAGTCACTACAGTGCACCCAGGCGCACTACGTACCCACCATCAAGTACTAGGCCCAGACTCACCTGTCCATCTTCATGTATGGTGCTCAACCTCCCACCCCCTGCAGCCCTAGCATGTAGCCCCTAATATTTGCAGCAAATTCAGAGATCTGGCATAGAACTAGCAGCCCAGTGCAAATTTTGCTAACATTGCTACATTGTTCTCAAGTTCCTTGGTGGTTACAACCTCTCAGAACTGGCCTGCCTGTGTCCCACTAACACCACAGGAAGTAAGCACAGCCCACAACAGGCAGAGAGTCAGTACAGATGATTGTACTGAAAAGAAAAGTAACTGAAAAACAAAACCAGGAAGTAAGCAACACATAAAGATACTCTTCTAAGGATCCCAGTTCCACTGAACAGGGGACAGTACACAACAGAGCACCCCAAGAACTCTTTTTCATAAGGCCACTACTTTTTAAAAGCAGAAGACACAGCTGATTTTCTTAACATAGAGACACAGACAAAGAGAAGCAGACAAAATGAGGGGAGTGATAAATTTATCCCAAATAAAAGAACAGAACAAGGCTGAAGCCAGAAAGCTAAATGAAACAGATATAAGTAACATGTCTGATAGAGAATTTGAAACAAGGATCATAAGGTTACTCACTGGAATTGAGAAAAGTGTAACATATGAGTGAGACCATCACAGACATAAGGACTAACAGCAGAGATAAAGGGCTTAGTAAACAAAGTGAGAAACACACTTGATGAAATTAACAGCAAGCTGGAAGAAGTAGAGGAACTAATTAATAACCTAGAAGAGAGAATAGTGGGAAGTAATCAAGCTGAACAAAAGAGAAAAAAAAGAATTAAACAAGATGATAATAAGCTTAAGGAAATCATTGACTCCATCAAATGTAATAGCAATTGTGTTATGGGACTCCCCCCCAAAAAAACAAAAATAAAAATAAAAACAGAAAGAGAGAGAAGAGGGGGCAGGAAATATATTTGAAGAAATAATAGCTGAAAAAGTTCCCTAACCTGGAGAAAGAAACAGATAGCCAGATCTGGGAGGCACAGAGAACTTCCATGAAAATCAACAAAAACACACCCATACAGGGGCACCTGTGTGACTCAGTGGGTTAAAGCCTCTGCCTTTGGCTCAGGTCATGATCCCAGTGTCCTGGGATTGAGCCCTGCATAGGGCTCTCTGCTTAGCAGGGAGCCTGCTTCCCCCTTTCTCTCTGTCTGCCTCTCTGCCTACTTGTGATCTCTGTCTGTCAAATAAATAAATAAAATCTTAATAAAAAACACACCCACACAGAGACATACTATAATTAAACTTGCAAAATTTAGTGATAAGGAAAAAATATCTTAAAAGCGCCAAAATAAGTCATTAACTTACAAGGGAAAACACATAAGACTAGCAGAAGACATGAAAGACCAATAGTGATGGTATAAAGGTTAAAAAAAAAAAGCAGAGAAAATATTTATGTAAAAAAATCAGTCAAGGAAATAAAAATAAGATATAAAAATATAATAAAATATGCCTAAAATATGGAGAGGAGGGAGAAAAGAATAGGTTCAAACCTAAATGACCATCAACTTAATATGGCCTGCTATATATAGAAAAGATCATATACAAACTTAATGGTAACCATGCATATGTAGACATTTTATATATATATATATATATATATATATATATATATATATATATAATGCATGTATTATGTATTCTTTATTGTATTATGTATATTATTATGTATTATATATGTAGACATAATATATATATTATTAACCATGCATATGAAGACATTATATATATATATACACATATATATTATATAACATTCAAAGAATGGAAATAAAGAAATCCATGTATGTCATTAAAGAAAATCAGCAAAACATGAAAGAGAGATCAAAAAAGGATCAGAGAAATCTTCAGAAACACAGCAAAACAAGTAATAAAATGGCATCAATACATATATATCAGAATTACAGAATAGATTAAAAAAATAAATAGAATTTGCCTGTGAAGCCATCTGGTCTGAAACTTGTTTTTGTTTTTGGGGGGAGTTTTCTTCTTTTTTTCCTCTTTTCTTCCTTCTTTCCTTCCTTCCTTCCTTCCTCCCTCCCTCCATCTCTCTCATTTCCTTCCTTCCTTCCTTCCTTCCTTCCTTCCTTCCTTCCTTCCTTC
>NC_081575.1:53051017-53052949 GCF_022355385.1 Mustela nigripes | reverse complement strand
TTTATTCCCAGGTATCTATGGTTCTTGGTGCTATAGTAAATGGAATCAATTCTCTAATCTCCCTTTCAGGATTTTCATTGTTAGTGTATAAGAAAGCCACTGATTTCTGCACATTGACTTTGTATCCTGCCACGTTGCTGAACTGCTTTATGAGTTCTAGTAGTTTGGGGGTGAAGTCTTTTGGGTTTTCCATATAAAGAATCATGTCATCTGCGAAGAGAGAGAGTTTGACTTCTTCATTGCCAATTTGGATACCTTTTATTTCTCTTTGTTGTCTGATTGCTGTTGCTAGGACTTCTAATACTATGTTGAACAAGAGTGGTGAAAGTGGGCATCCTTGTCTTGTTCCTGATCTCAACGGGAAGGCTGCAAGCTTTTTCCCATTAGGATGATATTTGCTGTGGGTCTTACATAGATAGATTTGATGAAGTTCAGGAATGTTCCCTCTATATCTATACTTTGAAGCATTTTAATTAGGCAAAGATGCTGGATTTTGTCAAATGCTGTTTTCTGCATCGATTGAGAGGACCATGTGGTTTTTCTCTCTTCTCATATTAATTTGTTCTATCACATTGATGGATTTGTGAATGTTGAACCATCCTTGTAGCCCAGGGATGAATCCCACCTGGTCATGGTGGATAATCTTTTTAATGTACTGTTGGATCCTGTTTGCTAGGATCTTGTTGAGAATCTTAGCATCCATATTCATCACTGATACTGGTCTGCAATTCTCCTTTTTGGTAGTGTCTTTACTGGTTTGGGGATCAGGGTAATGCTGGCTTCATACAAAGAGTCTGGAAGTTTTCCTCCTGCTTCAATTTTTTTAAACAGCTTCAGGAGAATAGGTGTTATTTCTTCTTTGAAAGTTTGGTAGAATTCCCAGGGAATCTGTCAGGTCCTGGGCTCTTGTTTTTTTGGGAGGTTTTTGATCACTGCTTCAATCTCGTTACTAGGTATTGGTCTATTCAGGTTGTCGATTTCTTCATGGTTCAATTTTGGGAGTTTATAGTTTTCCAGGAATGCATCCATTTCACCAAGGTTGCTAAGCTTATTGGCATATAACTGTTGATAATAACTTCTGATGATTGTTTCTACTTCCTTAGTGTTAGTTGTGATCGCTCCCTTTTCATTCATAATTTTATGAATTTGGGCTTTCTCTCTTTTCTTTTGGATTAGTGTGGCCAGTGGCTTATCAATCTTATTGATTCTTTCAAATAACCAACTTCTACTTTCATTGATACGTTCTAATATATCTCTGGTTTCTATCTCATTGATCTCAGCTATAATCTTGATGATTTCCCTTCTTATGGGTGGAGTTGGTTTGATTTGTTGTTGATTCTCCAATTCTTTAAGGTATAGAGAAAGCTGCTATGTTCTGGATTTTTCAATTTTTTTGAGGGAGGCTTGGATGGCTATGTATTTCCCTCTTAGGACTGCCTTTGCTGTATCCCATAGGTTTTGGACTGAAGTGTCTTCATTCTCATTGGTTTCCATGAATTTTTTTCAGTTCTTCTTTGATCTCCTGGTTGATTCAAGCATTCTTAAGCAAGATGGTCTTTAGCTTCCAGGTGTTTGAGTTCCTTCGGAACTTTTCCTTGTGATTAAGCTCCAGTTTCAAAGCATTGTGATCTGAGAATATGCAGGGAATAATCTCGGTCTTTTGGTATCAGTTGAAGTCCTGATTTGTGACCCAGTGTGTGGTCTATTCTTGAGAAGGTTGCATGTGCACTTGAGAAGAATGAGTACTCTGTTGTTTTAGGATGGAATGTTCTGTATATATCTATGAGGTCCATCTGGTCCAATGTATCATTCAATGCTCTTGTTTCTTCATTGATTTTCTACTTAGATGATCTGTCTATTTCTGAGAGAGGCATGTTAAGATCACCAACGATTAGTGTATTCATATCAATATGACTCTTTATCTTGATTAAC